>NC_073377.1:141068536-141228730 GCF_028641065.1 Leucoraja erinaceus
ACCATTTTTGATGTACTGGAGCAGTTGCCGCGAACCCGCTCCTCTCCTCGCCCGTGATGCCAAGCTCAACTGATCTTATATCCCTCTATTCCCTGCACTTCCATGTGCCCATCTGAAAGTCTCTTAAATGCTACTATCGTATCTGCCTCCACCACTACCCCTGGCAATGTGTTTCAGGCCCTCAGCACCCTCTGTGTAAACAAAAAACTTGTGTTGGACATTTCCACCTTGGGACAAAGGTCTGACTGTCTACCCCAGGGGAGGGGAACCTTTTCATGTTGGAATGCCGCATTAAGTTAGCTGTAATCTAATAAGGCTGCATCCAAGAAACTTCAATTACATATACTTCACGACATTTATCTTGAAAGTTGTTGAAGAAATCTATTCTTCATATTCTACCCAAAGCGAGTAACTCTTCGTAGCAATAAAATAGCCTTCATGACTTACTAATTTTAATTATGGCCGTCATTCGGGGAGGATTATTATGTTAAATCTTCTTTTGCTCTTTTGTATTTTAAATATGTTCATTTTAAGATTAAAACAAAAAATAATAAAATACGAACAAAAACATATTAATAAAACTACAAGGATTTGATCTACAAAATTTGGATTCATTCAAAAGGCCACACAAAGGCACGCTCATGCGGCCTTAAGACCGTAGGTTCCTCACCCCTGATCTACGATATTTGTGCCTTCCATAATTTTATTTATTTCTATTAAGCGTCCCCTTGACCTCCAACATTTCAGAGAAAACAATCCAAGTCTATCCAACCTCTCTCTCCCTGTAGCTGAAACCCTCCAACCCAGGCAACACTCTGGTAAATCTCCTCTACACCCTCTCCAAAGCTTTCACATCTTTCCTGTAATGGGGTGACTAGAACTGCACGCAATAGTCCAGATGTGGCCAAGGTAAAGTCCTACGGAGCTGTATCATGACTTCACGACTCTTATATTCAATGTCCCTAGCAATGAGGGCAGGCATACCATATGCCTGGTGACCCCGATGTCCAGGAGTGTAATCCTGGGAAAAAAAATCAGAAATAAAATGTAACCCACCGCTGCCGCCTACGAGGCCGAACTCAACTCGGTCGCTCTGAAGCAGCCTACATTCTGGACCTCGCAACCACGGGTATGGTTCTGACAGGCCGAGTCGCAGTTCCACATCCATGGCGTAACGGTTGACGAGACCAGTTACCATTACGTGGTAAGCGCTCTCGACCAGGAAACGTCCGGTCGGGTCGTGCCTTACCTGGATAATCCACCAGCAGTGGGGAAGTATACAGGCCTCAGGGAGCTGCTGCTCCGGATCTTCGGGTCGAGCCAAATGGAGCGAGCGTTGCGGTTACTCAACATGGGCGGGCTCCGCTACCGGAAGCCCTCGGCCCTTATGAGCAAGATGCTTGCGCTCATGGGCGACCACCAGCCCTGCCTTCTATTCGAGTTTACCTTCTTGTTTCCGGGTGACATCCGCCGGCAGCTCTCAGAGGAGAGCTTCGAAGATCCGCTGAAGCTAGCGGCGCGCGCTGACGAGCTGTGGCTGGTGTGCTGGAGGCCCTGGACCAGATCGATTCAGCGCCCTGGAAGGCACAGCGGCCTAGGACCATGCCCAGCAGAGGCTCCGCGGAGCCGCAGATCAGACAGGCTAAGTAGGAGCCAGGAGATCCAGGAAAAAGGATGTGGTGTTTTTACCACCAATGCTGGGGTTCAGCCACCCGCCAATCCTACCAGCTATGTTAGTTTCTGGAAAACACCGGTTCCGGGCGCCGATAGTCAGTGGCCGGCAGGATCCATCGCCTGTATGCCTGGGACTGGCGCTCGGGGCTCAGGTTCTTGGTGGACACCAGGGCGGAGGTCAGCGTTTTGCCGCCCTACAGAGTGGACACGATTGCTGGTAAGCGGGGGCCCCCCATAACCGCTGCGAACGGCAATTCCATCCGCACTTATGGCATCCGCACTATCCCGATCATCTTTGGTGCGGACCACTTCACCTGGACATTTGTTATTACGGATGTGACCCAGCCGTTGCTGGGCGCAGATTTCTTGCGAGCGCAATCGCTCCTGGTGGACGCGAGAGGGCAACCCCTCGTCCACACTTTGACGTTGGAGGAGATCTCCTTGCACCCTACTGCATCCGCCGCGCCAATCCACAACCCACTGGCGGCGTTGGACAATGTATATGCTCAGATGTTCACATTGTCCCTCTGTAATTCGACTAAGCCAGCCCTGGACATGGTGTCATGCACGATATTCTTACATCGGGTCCATCGCTCTGCAACTGCGCCCGCAGGCTTGCCCCCGACAAGATCCTGATGTGAGGGCGGAATTTCGGAAAATGGAGGCCATGGGCATCGTCCAACGCTGCACATGGTGACGATGGGCTCCGGGGACTGGAGGCGTTGTGGTGACTACCGCCACCTGAACGAGGCAATAAACGCTGATCGTCACCCCATTCCCCACATTCAGGATTTCTCAGCCCATCTGGCCGGGGCTAAGCTATTTTCTAAAATTTACTTAGTCCGGGGCTATAACCAGATCCCCGTGTGATCGAAGGATGTCCTGAAGACAGCTATTATCATCCCATTCAGCCTTCAGGAGTTCCATCCGGGTACCCTTTGGCCTCAAGAATGTCGTACAGGCCACTCAGTGCCTGATGGACTCCGTGGGGCACGGGCTCGATTTCCTGTTCATCTATTTAGATGACATCCTCGTGGCAAGTCGCTCGCAGCAGGAGCACTGCGCCCACTTACGTTTATTGTGCCAGTGCCTTAGTGAACTCGGTCTGGTTATTAATTCTGGCAAATGCCAGTTCGGCCTCCGGGCCATCGACTCTACCACAGAGGGTTGAGGCAATCCGCCAGTTTCCGCGGCCTTCCACAGTGCGGGGCCTCCAGAAGTTTGTGGGCATGGCAACGTTCTACCGCCCACCTCTTCAAAAAAACTCAATCAATAGCAGTTCATGTCTCACTAACTTGATTGAGTTTTTTGAGAAGGTGACAAAAGAGAATGATGAATGATGGGGTGTTGTATACATAAATTTTAGTAATGATTTTAGTTTAGTTTATTTCAGAGATACAGCGCGGAAACAGGCCCTTCGGACCTACTTATTCTCCATAAGCCACATCTAATCCATCTTCTTAAACCTGACAATATGCTTCCTTTTTGTTTCCTTACCAAATTTACATTGTCATCCACAATCCCCTTACCTTGAATCTTTATTAAGCCGTGACCAACTTTTAAGTAGCCAAGGGTACATGGATGGGATGCAGGAACTATATCAGCAATGCTGCTTAACCCAACTGTGTTTATGTGCACTGTAGATCCAATTCCAAATATAATCTAGGTTAAAAAAAACAGTGGCAGTCTTTCTCGATGCTATGCTGCACATCATTTCCGTTTACCAGTCAAATGGGACTGATCTGCAAGACAGATGAGAAAATGTACTAGCCCTCTGCATCAGAACCAATGCCACTCTGATCTCTGTCATTTAGCTGCAGTACACAGATGATTCACATTGGGAGGATGAGCTTCAAGTCAAATTTGCCTCATTTACTGAAACATCCAAGAGACTGACCACCGGGTGGCGCCATGATAGCAGCCTCGCCAACAGTCTGTCTGTCCTTTGTCTCCTTTTTGTTATTTTCAGTGTTTTTTTAAAGTTTGTGTTAATGTTTTCTGGTTTGTTTTATGTAGGGGAGGGGGTCGAGGGAAACTATTTTTTCAATCCCTTACCTTGCCGGAGATGCGATTGTTTTCCGGATCGTATCTCCGGTCGCTTTGCGGCCAAACATCGTGGAGCTGGAGGTCTTGTTCTGGACTGATTTTGAGCCCCACTTATTTTGAGACTTACCACTTGCCTGGGTCCGATGCTCCAACGGACGTTACCATCAAGGGTTCGCAGTCTCGGGAGAGACCGAGTCGGGAAGCTCCAACGACACAGAAGGTTTGACCAGCTCCGACATGGGGTCGATCGCCGGCACGTGGAGCTGACATCCCCACGATGTTCGAGCTTGATCGCCCCAATGAGGAGGCCCGACCGCCGGCTACGGGAATCAAGATGGTCCCGTCAATGGAAGGCTCGAGGCCCCTGACCATGGGAGAACAATGAGGGGAAGAGATTGAACTTTTTTTCGCCTTCCATCACAGTGAGGAATGTGGAGGAGTCACTGTGGTGGATGTGTATGTTAAAATGTATTTTGTGTGTTCTGTTGCTTTTTGTTAGTATGACTGTATGGCAAATTAAATTTCTCGAATGTTGCAAAACATACTTGGCTAATAAAGTATGATTATGAATAGGCCCCACACCAAACAGTGAAAAGAAGATATTAACTACCACCAATTATGCACTCGATTGATCCATACCAATATAACATAAGAACATGGATCACATTCAAAACATCACAAAACATGAATTCACATACTTGGTGAATGGTAGGGCTCTGGGAGTGTTTTTGAGTAGAGAGATCTCGGCATGCAAGCACACAGTTCCTTAAAGGTGGTGTCACAAATAGATGGGATGGTCAAAAAGGCTCTTGGCATCAGTCAGAGTATTGAGTGTAGAAACAGGTAACATTTCGGGTCAAGACCCTTCGTAAGACTGAACTGAAACGTCACCTATTCCTTTTCTCCAGAGATGCTGTCTGACCTGCTGAGTGACTCCAGCATTTTGTGTCTCTCTTCGGTTTAAACCAGCATCTGCAGTTCCTTTCTACACAGAATGGATTCCATCTTTACTTTTCAGCCAACATGGTGGACATTGCATCACTAAATACATTCTACTTCCAGATAAGAAGTAGAATTGAGTTTTAAAGTTGAATCTCAGGATTATTGTTTTCATGTTATTTTTCTTTCATCTCATTTAGTCCACGGAAAAGCTTTCGAAGGTCAGACAGACCTCAGCACTTGTCCATGCAACTGCAAAAATCTAACAAGCGTTTATTTCACGATACATACACAATATATCCTCTGGGAATGATCAGCCATGATCACATTGAATGGCGGTGCTGGCTCGAAGGGCCGAATGGCCTACTCCTGAACCTATTGTCTATTGCCTATTGACTTCTCCAGAATGAGGAAATTCTGGGACGTTACAACCAATACGCCCACCATCCCTGTAGCCACTTTCGAAGGAACAACTCCTGATTATCTATGTCTTCTACACTGAATGGTAGGGCTCGAGGAGATGTTGCGGAACGGAGGAATCTAGGAGTGCAGCAACATAATTCCTTGAAGATGGCGTCACAGGTAGATGGGGTGGTCGAAAAGGCTTTTAGCACAGTGGCCTCAATCAGTCAGAATATTGAGAAAATAAATAGGGAGGTCATGTTGAAGTTATAGAGGACGTTGGTGAGGCCGCATTTAGTATTGTGTTTCGTTCTTGACACCATGTTATAGGAAAGATGATATTAAGTTGGAAAGGGTGCTGAGAAGATTTACAAGGATGTTGGCAGGACTTGAGGGTCTGAGCTGTAGAGAGAGGTAGAGCAGCCTGGATCTCCATTCCTTGGCATGCAGGAGGATAAGGAGTTATATAAAATAAAATGAGAGGAATAGATTGGGTAGATGCACAGTGTCTCTTGCCCAGAGTACGAGAATCATGGACCAGAGGGCATAGGTTTAAGGTGAAAGGAAAAAGATTTAATAGGAATCTGAAGGGTAACATTCTCATGCATAGGGTAATGGGTGTATGGAACGAGCTGCAGGAGGAGGCATTTGAGACAGGAACTATCGCAACGTTTAAGAAACAATTAGGCAGGTATATGGATAGGACAGGTTTAGAAGGATATGGGGGAAATGCATGCAAGCTGGACTAGCGCAGATGGGACATGTTGGTCGGTGTGGGCAAATTGGGCCATGTCAATTTTGTCCATAGGGCAGAAGATATACAAAATCATTTGATACAATAACCATTAAAACAGGCATGAACATTTATTTATTGTCTCCCGCTTGCCGATTTTCAATGGTACAGAATCAGGATTTCCACAATAGATGGCTAGTTTTGATGGGCTTGTAGTATCAGTGCATATTTCATTGTTTAATACAGTATCATTGCACACCTATCAATAGAAGCCTGTCAATTTCCAAAGCAACTGCAAGACCACGTGCACTATGGAGTCTTTCAGTTTTGGCACAGGAGATTATTTTGTTTGCCTTGACGTCCTGCAGTGAAACTGGCAGCTTGTGATTTTAAGAGACAATAGCGTCTGATTACTGCGGAGATTAAATATAAACAGTATGTTTCAAGACTGGTTCTCACTAATAATACTTATGGGAGATCAATCATATGTATAAGGTGTCCATACATTGAGGGTTCATAATCCAGCGAGGGCCTGTGATTGTATCCACATGAAATAAAAGTCATGCTGTACCATATTTCCTTAAAATGCGTAAAAACATTTACCTAATTAAACCCTATGTGGTGTTAGTGGTCTTGCTTGAGTTTGATGAATTCCATATTAAATATTTAGTATTTCTGCAAACATCGATGCATGAATTTCAGCTCTGCAATGTCCATTGTCTGGAGGGTAGAAAATCAGGGTAGAAAATCAGGGCATACACAAGGTGCATGGTCAGTGCATGAGGAATCTATAACCTTGAGAACAGAGGTTGAAGGCAAGAAGGGAAAGATTTTAATGAAACTTCAGGAGCAACTTTTTCACATACGCATTCAGTGGAATGCGCTGCCAGATGATGCTGTTAAAATGGATACAATTACAACATTTAAAATACATTTTAAACATTTAAAAAACAAAACCCAGGGGCGGACACGGTGGCACGGCCGTGGAGTTGCTGCCTTACAGCGCTTACAGAGCCATAGACCCAGGTTCGATCCTTAGTACAGGTGCTGTCTGTATGGTGTTTGCACATTCTCCCCGTGACCTGCGTGGGTTTCCTCCAATATTTTTGTTTTTTTCCCACACTCCAAAGACGTACAGGTTTGAAGGTTAATTGGCTTGGTATAAATGTAAAAATTGTCCCCTGTGTGTGTAGGATAGTGTTAATATGCGGGGATCACAGGTCGGTGAGGACTCAGTGAGAAATATTAATTTAAGACCTTGTTCATACAGTCATAGATTGATACGGTGTGGAAACAGACTCATCGGCCCAACTCACCCGCACTGGCCAATAATGTCCCAGCTACCCTAGTCCCACCTATCTGCGCTTGGTCCATAACCCTCCAAACCTGTCCTATCCATGTATTTTTCCAACTGTTTCTTAAATGATGGGATAGTCCCAGCCTCAACTACGTCCTCTAACAGCTCGTTCCATACACCCACCACCCTCTGTGTGAAAATGTTACCCCTCGTATTCCTATTAAATCATTTCCCCTTCACCTTGAACCTATGTCCTCTGGTCCTCGATTCCCCTACTCTGGGTAAAGGACTGTGCATCTACCCGATCTATTCCTCTCACCTATACTCCTAGATCCCTCTGCTATACAACACTGCCCGGAGGCCTACCATTCACTGTGTAGGTCCTGCCGTTGTTCAACGTCCAAAAATGCAACACCTCATACTTCTCTGTATTAAATTCCATCAACAGTTCCTCCGCCCACCTGGTCAATCGATCCAGATCCTGCTTCAATTGTTCACAACCATCTTCACTATCTGCAAAACCACCCACTTTTGTATTATCAGCAAACTTGCTAATCTTGCCCTGTATATTCTAATCCAAATCATTGATGTAGATGACAAACAGTAACGGGCCTAGCACCGAACAATGTGTCACACCACTAGTCATAGACCTCCATTCTGAGAAGAAACCTTCCACCTTCACCTTCTGCTTCCTTCCATGGAGCCAATTTGCTATCCATCCAGCTACCTCTCCCTGGATCCCATGAGATCTAATCTTCCAGAGCAGCCTACCATGTGGAACCTTGTTGAACGCCTTACTGAAGACACATCTACAGCTCTGCCCTCATCAACTTTTTTGATCACGTCTTTAAAAAAATCAATCTCAGTCATCTCCCATGACTCCACACAAACAGCTACACTGATCCTTAAGGGGACTTATTCTCCTCCTTTTGCTCTTAACATGCTTATGGAATATCTTAGTATTCTCTTTACCTTTGCTCCCAAGGATATCTCGTTCCTTTTTGCCCTCCTGATTTTTTTCCTTGTGTGTTCCCATAGCCACTGCATTACTCGAGAGTCACTTGTTTCCATTTTCCTAAACCTCACATTTGCCTCCTTTTTCCTGACCAATAACATATCCATCATCAGGTTATGTAGATAGGAATGATTTAGAGGAATGTGACCCAGATGCAATCAAATGGATTAGTGTGTGAAGAATGCTCCTTGGTTAGCTTGGCATATTTCCAGAGCAATATATAGTCTGCTAGAGGGATGCCACGGGATGAGCAGCATTCCTTCCTCTCCTCCAAACCCCTCACCTAACAGTTCCTGGTTTTGTGGTCAGATTCTAGCATCTGCCGACTAACGGTCACACAAAGGGTGGTGGATGTATGGAACAAGCTGCCAGAGGAAGTAGTTGAGGCTGGGACTATCCCAACGTTTAAGAAACATTTAGACAGGTACATGGATAGGACAAGTTTGGAGGGATATGGATCAAACGCAGGCAGGTGGGACTAGTGTAGCTGGGAGCTAGTGCAGTTGGCCGGTGTGGGCAAGTTGGGCTGAAGGACCTGTTTCCACATTTTATCACTCTATGACCATGACTATATCTTCGGCCTGTTTCCATTATGTAAACTGATTCTCCAATCAGGGAGCAGGGAAAGAGAAATGAAGAGCTTCAGTTAGAGGTTAGTTCAGAGGATTACAGTCGGGTTTGGCCCGGGTGAGGGTGATCAGGGTCACTGTTGGTTGGTTGTGATGTGACTGAGGGCAGACACATTCCCTCTAAATTGTACTTGGACCAGCATAGAAACATAGAAACATAGAAAATAGGTGCAGGAGTAGGCCATTCGGCCCTTCGAGCCTGCACCGCCATTCATGGCTGATCATCCAACTCAGTATCATGTACCTGCCTTCTCTCCATACCCCCGATCCCTTTAGCCACAAGGGCCACATCTAACTCCCTCTTAAATAGAGCCAATGAACTGGCCTCAACTACCTTCTGTGGCAGAGAATTCCAGAGATTCACCACTCTAATTTTACATTGTGGTCTTCCTCTGTACGGTTGGCTCATGCCATTTGAAAATTAGAAACAAGCAAAATAATTTGGCATAGGTTGTGCTGGACATCGTAAGATGCGATACTGCTGTCCAGCCATGCTCATTGGCTCATCCGGTTTGATATCCTACAAGAGAGTCAAGAGTGTTTTATGGTCATATGTCCCAGATAGAACAATGAAATTCTTACTTGCAGCAGCACAACAGAATAAGTAAACATAGTACACTGTAAACAATATAATAATGAGAGAGAGAGAAAAGTTCAGTGTGTATTATATAAAGATATACATATATATACACATATACACACACATATATTATACACACACATATATATATATACATACATATATATACACACACACACATATATATATATATACATATATATATATATATATATATACACATATAGATATATATATATATATACATATAGATATATATATATATATAGATATATATATATATACATATATAGATATATATATATATATATATATATATATAGATATATATATATATATAGATATATATATATATATATATATATATATATATATATACACACATATATATATACATACATATATATATATAGATATATAGATATATTGGTTTCCAGAGGGCTAGTATGGACATTGTGGGCCAAATGGATTCTTGGGGTGGCAGCTCAGTCACTCAAGCCTGATGTGCTGGCTGCTCACTCACGGCTGGTGGGCGAGCAATTGACTCACGGCAATTCCTTGAAATTCCATTTCAAGCAGGGTGCAAGGCCACCAAATTCAAGTGTAGTTTCTTACCACTTCGAGCAGGGTGCAAGGCAACCAAATTCAGGTGCAGTTTCCTACCACTTCAAGCAGGGTGCAAGGCCACTGAATTCAAGTGCAGTTTCCGACCACTTCAAGTAGGGTGCAAGGCCACTGAATTCAAGTGCAGTTTTGTAACACTTCAAGCAGGGTGCAGGGCCACCAAACTCAAGTGCAGTTTCATGCCACTTCAAGCAGGGTGCAAGGCCACCAAATGCTAGTGCTGTTTAATGCCATTTCAAGCAGGGTGCAAGGCCACTAAATTCAAGTGCAGTTTCATACCACTTCAAGCAGGGTGCAAGACAACCAAATTGAAGTGCAGATTCATACCATTTCAAGCAGGGCACAAGGCCACCAAATTGAAGTGCAGTTTCATACCATTTCATGCAGGGTGCAAGGCCACCAAATTCAAATGCTGTTTTATACCATTTCATGCATGGTGCAAGGCCACCACATTCAAATGCAGTTTCATAGCATTTCAAGCAGGGTGAAACCACCATAAAACCACACAAAACACCACTTAAACAACACACTCACAGTTCAGTAAACATTCAGTGTGTTCAGTTGATTCACAGCTCAGTCGTGACCTCTCCCTCCCCCATCTTGCAGAGACTGAGCCACACCCACACTTCTGGATTTGATAATCCCTCACCCTCCCACTGGAAGGAGCGTGGCCTTCATGGCGTGATTGACAGGAGAGAGATTCTCAACATTTTTTTAAACACTAATAACACTTTTATTTTTCATTGATGGGAAGAATCTTCTGCACCTGAGGAGCGGAGGGTGACTGAGTAAGATAGCCAAAAATCACAGCCGTAAGTGGTAGCGTTTTATCTAAAATCAATATAGAATGCACACAGGAAGTTGCCAAGTTTAGACCATTTACAGTGCAGCATTTCGAAGCAGTTACCACCACCAACAACTGGCAATTGCAGTGCAGCATTTCAAAGCAGTTACTACCACCGACAACAGCCATTTGCAGTGCAGCATTTCAAAGCAGTTACCACCACCAACAACAGCCATTTGCAGTGCAGCATTTCAAAGCAACCACCACCAACCTCCATCTTGCAGAGACTGAGTGAGGCGCAACACTTCCGGGTTTTATAGTCCCTCCCCCCTCCCACCAGCAGGGGCAGCAGATAGAATGTCAACATTTTTAAAACATTAATAATTCTTTTATTTTTCATCGATGGGGAAAATCCTCTTGTTCTGCGCAGCAGAGGGTGACTGAGTAAGATGGCCAAAAATCACAGCCGTAAGTGGCAGCGTTTTTTCACAAATCATGAAAAAGAAAACCAGGAAGTGGTCAAGATCTTACTTTTAGAATATATACCTACACGCATACATATGTACACACAAAAAAAACCCAATAATAGTGCAATAATAACAATAATAGTCTATGTAGTTTAGAGCTTATTTGAGGTTGTTGTGTTTAATAGCCTAATGGCTGTTGGGAAGAAGGTGTTCCTGAACCTGAATGTTACAGTTTTCAGGCTCCTGTACCTTCTTCTCGATGGCAGGAGTGAAATGAATGTGTGGCCAGGGTGGTGTGGGTCTCTGATGATGCTGACTGCCTTTTTTGCTCCAACGACCATGCAGTTAGTGAACTTGTTTGGGCTATTGATATGCAACCTTTGCAAAATGCACATCAAATGTCATCTTCTAGAAAAATGTTTCTAGTCGAAGGCCTATCCTCTTAAAATCTTTGGCTTAAGCCCCTGGATACCAAATTAATGGTATTCTGCTGTATTCAGTTTTACCATAGTGTGCACACAGTTACTGATGGGGAGAAAGCAGAGGAAGACGTCATGTTTGGGTAATGTGGCTGCATCTTGAACATAGTGTGCAAGCCGTGAAGTGCGACTGGGAGGCTTGCTAAGTTGTCATACGGCCAAGTTGTCATACTTAAGGGGGCAGCCACGGTTGCGCAGCGGTAGAGTTGCTGCCTTACAGCGCTTGCCGTGCCGGAGACCAGGGTTCGATTCCAACTACGAGTGCTGTCTGTACGGAGTTTGTACATTCTCCCCGTGACCGCGTGGGTTTCCTCCCACACTCCAAAGACGTACAGGTTTGAACGTTAATTGGCTTGGTGTATGTGTAAATTGTCCCTAGTGTAGGTTGATCTTCAGTTGATTTTCTTTTGTCTACTTGCAAATTGTGTGCTCAAATAGGTGAAATGTACAGAAAAAAAAAATATTGTTCTTTTGCTCTCGTTGACCTCTTGATTTTTGCCTCTAAATGTCCTAAGTAGCTGACTTTTCCTCTCAACCTGCCCTTTCTCTGCTGAAGTAACCTAATTAATGGTAGTTTTAGACATTTGAACGTCTTTTCAGTGAAGATATGTTAGTAGAGCAAGTGCAGCTGTGATTGAATTGAATTGAATAAGTTTATTGGCCAAATATTCACATACAAGGAATTTACCTTGGTGCTCCGCTCACAAGTGACAACATGACATACAGTGACAGTTAAGAATGATACATAAAACATTAAACATTAAAGGACATTTCTGGTTGAAGATACTTTGTGTCAATGTACAGTAACCCCTTGTTATAAAAGACCATGAGAGGGGTGGGTGGGCGGAGGGGATAAATTGTGTTGTTATTACTGAATTCTACAACTGAGCAATGTATTATCATTGTACAAGTAGTAGAAACAACTGCAGTTGTTGGTTAAAGGCTTGTCCCACGAGCATGCGACTCCATGCGGCAAGCGCAACCTAAAGGGTCTGACCCACGAGCATGCGACTCCAAGCGGAAAGCTCGAGCCAACATGGTCACTTGAGTCCCACTTTCGATCGCCGGAGCCGTATGGAGTTTTTATCCACGAGTTGTAGCTCTACTCAATAACCAAAAATCTGTAGCTTCCTTTTGCCCTGGTATTTTATTTACATGTTTAATCAATAATGTTTTATTATTAATGTTTAATGTTTTATGTGTCATTCCTAACTGTCACTGTATGTCATATTGTCACTTGTGGGCGGAGCACCAAGGCAAATTCCTTTTATGTGACTACTTGGCAAATAAACTTATTCATTCATTCACAACAGTAGGGTTGGAGGAAATAAGATACGTTGAATGCAGATCATTAGAAAGGGGATTCAATCTTCATTTCAAATTTGGAACACAACAGTCAGATGCTGTGATTTTCAGATGAAGTCTTAAATAAAAGTGCTGATAACCAAATGGAGGCTAAATTGATAATTTGTGCTGATTGATAATTATAAACTTAAGCATTGATATGTTTGGAATACAAAAGAGGTGCAGTGATCTGATCCATAGTCCATTGTGGCATTACTTGCTCAACCAACATTTTTATGAAAGAGCCATTTGCTTCAGTGTGTGGTACCTTGACGTGAGCTAAAGCAACTAACCTTTCAGCAATCCACTAATAGCAATGAAAACTCTGATGAAAGCTCATTAACCTGAAATATTAAAACTCTTGCACAAGGTGACTAGTGGTGTGCCTTCTGGTTTGGTGCTGGGCCCATTGCTGTTGTCATCTATATCAATGATTAGGATGAAAACATACAAGGGACGGTTAACTATGTTAGTTAACTATGTAAGTTTGAAGATGGCACTAAAGTGGGTGGTGTTGTCGATAGTGAAAATGGTTGTCAGAAATTGCAGCAGTATCTTGATTGGTTGGGCAGGTAGGCTGAGGAATGGTTAACAGAGTTTAATACAGAGAAGTGTGCTGTGTTGAATTTTGGGAAGACAAACCTGGGCAGGACCTACTCAGGCAAGGCTCTCGGTGGTGTTGTAGAGCAGAGGGATTCGGGAGTGCAGGTACATCGTTTCGTGAAAGTGGACTATGGTCAAGTTGGCACGTTGGCTTTCATCAGCCAGAAATTTGAGTATAAAAGTTGGGAGGTCATGTTACAGTTGTACAATAAAATTGTGAGGCCATATTTAGAGTATTATGTTCAGTTTTATTCACCCTGTTACGGGGAATATATTGATAAGCTGGAAAAGGTGCAGAGAAAATGTATAATGGCTAGTTTTCACGGGGCGACTTGACGCAAGATGTAGCCAGAGTGGAGTGGTCGTGGTCTAGCACGATATCACACGATATAACGGGGGTAGAGTAAAGAGTTCCCACGGTACTCGGCAATTCTGTCATTTGTGCGAGTGACTTGTCCGTCTCCCGATCTTTCCCGAATCAACATCGTGGACTGTAGTGTAGTTAATCACGTGGCACAAATGATGTTACTTTGTTGTCACACACTCTATTCGTTTTTTTCACCCGAGCTCTTTAATGAGCTGAAGAATAATCTGTGTTTTTTTAGACAAATGTTGTTTGGTGTGATGCACCTTCTCTCAATATGTGCAAGAAGTCATCTTTTTATTTTGTCAAATATGAATAAAGACTGTGTCTCACATTGACCGTGATTATTGTGTTATTTTATGATCTACTGAGAGGTGAAACTTTCAGTCTGAAGAAACTTTCAGCCCGAAACGCCACCCGTTCCTTCTCTCCAGAGATGCTGCCTGTCCCGCTGAGTTGCTCCAAGCAACTGGTGTCTATCTTCAAAGGACTGACCAGGACTGCCTCTCTCTCTCTCTCTCTCTCTCTCTCTCTCTCCCCCCCTCCCTCTCTCTCTCTCACACAGGCATGAATGGATGAACTCCGCGGGCCAGGCAGCATCTACGGAGAGAAATGGACAGCGACCCATTCTTCAGGCTGCCTTATGTCTCTTCCCCCCCCCCCCCCCCTCACCCCAACTCCCACCCACACACGCGAATGCTGGAGAAACTCAGCGGGTGCAGCGGGGCCGAAACGTTGTCTATTTCCTTCGTTCCATAGATGCTGCTGCACCCGCTGAGTTTCTGCAGCATTCGCGTGTGTGGGTGGGAGTTGGGGGGGGGGGGGGGGGGAGACATAAGGCAGCCTGAAGAATGGGTCGCTGTCTATTTCTCTCCGTAGATGCTGTTCCTCCATTCATGCCTGTGTGAGAGGGAGGGAGGGAGAGAGAGAAAGAGAGAGAGGCAGTCCTGGTCAGTCCTTTGAAGATAGACACCAGTTGCTTGGAGCAACAACTCAGCGGGACAGGCAGCATCTCTGGAGAGAAGGAACGGGTGGCGTTTCGGGTCGAGAGCCTTCTTCACACTCTCTCCCTCCCTCACTCTCACACAGGCATGAATGGAGGAACTCCGCGGGCCAGGCAGCATTTACGTTCTTCAAAGGACTGACCAGGACTGTCTCTCTCTCTCTCTCTCTCTCTCTCTCTCCTCTCTCTCACACAGGCATGAATGGATGAACTCCGCGGGCCAGACAGCATCTACGGAGAGAAATGGACAGCGACCCATTCTTCAGGCTGCCTTATGTCTCTCCCCCCCCCCCCCCCCCCCCCCCCCCACACCCCAACTCCCACCTACACACACGAATGCTGGAGAAACTTAGCGGGTGCAGCGGGGCCGAAACGTTGTCTATTTCCTTCGTTCCATAGATGCCTGGCCCGCGGAGTTCCTCCAGTTAGAAACTGCTTTCAGACAAAAAGAGACACACTGACATTAATGAAATGCTTAGCTAGTTTTATTAGATTTGTATGTAAATAGCAAACTGGCTGGATTCACTCTATCCAACCTCCGGGTTCACCGTTGGCAGGAGTTCCCACGGTGACCGCAAGAGTTACTACGGATATCGCACGGGACACTTCGTTCATAAAATGTTGCAATGCTCAACCACAAGTGCACAAGACACTCTTGGACAAATTCAAACATGTTTGAATTTTCTCCCGAGTACCCAAGGTACACGATTACCTGCCGTTAGCGCCACGGTGGTCCACGAATGCCATATTGTTACCGCACGAGGTTCCCACGATGTCAAACTCTGGTTACCTCTTGCGTCAAGTCGCACCGTGAAAAGGGGGTTTCAAGAACTTCCCAGGTCAAGAGGGCCTGAGCTACATGGAGAGGTTGAGCAGGCTAGGACTATTATTTGGAGTGCAGGAGGTTGAGTGCTGATCCTATAGAAGTATATAAGACCATGAGAAGAATAGATCAGATAAATGCACAGAATCCTTTACCCAGTGTAGGGGAATCAAAAACCAGAAGACATAGATTTAAGTTGACGGGAAACAAGGGATGAAACAATGGAGGAGGTAGTTGAGGCAGATAGTATCACAATATTAAAAAGTATTTGGACAGGTACATGAGTTTTTAGAGTGATATGTGTGAACACATTCAAACAGGAAATTAGAAATGCGTGCGACAAACGCAAAACGGTTATAATTGGTGACTTCAATCTACATATAGATTGGGTGAATCAAATTGGCTGGGGTGCTGAGGAAGAGGATTTCTTGGAATGTATGCGGGATAGTTATCTAAATCAACATGTAGAGGAACCAACGAGAGAGCAGGCTATTTTAGACTGGGTATTGAGTAATGAGGAAGGATTAGTTAGCAATCTTGTTGTATGTGCCCCCTTGGGCAAGAGTGACCATAATATGGTTGAGTTCTTCATTAGGATGGAGAGTGACATTGTTAATTCAGAAACAATGGTTCTGAACTTAAAGAAAGGTAACTTTGAGGGTATGAGACGTGAATTGGCCAAGATTGACTGGCAATTAATTCTAAAAGGGTTGACGGTGGATATGCAATGGAAGACATTTAAAGACTGCATGGATGAACTACAAAAATTGTTCATCCCAGTTTGGCAAAAGAATAAATCAGGGAAGGTAGTACATCCATGGATAACAAGGGAAATCAGGGATAGTATCAAAGCGAAGGATGATGCGTACAAATTAGCCAGAAAAAGCAGCATACCGGAGAACTGGGAGAAATTCAAAGACCAGCAGAGGAGGACAAAGGGCTTAATTAGGAAAGGGAAAATAGATTATGGAAGAAAACTGGCAAGGAACATAAAAACTGACTGCAAAAGTTTTTATAGATATGTGAAAAGAAAGAGATTAGTTAAAACAAATGTAGGTCCCTTGCAGTCAGAAACAGGTTGTCTCATTTCGTTGTCTCTGTACAGAAACATTTCGTTGTCTCTGTACTGTACACTGACAATGACAATAAATTGAATCATTTCATTTCATTTCAGGTGAGTTGATCATGGGGAACAAGGATATGGCGGACCAATTGAATAACTACTTTGGTTCCGTCTTCACTAAGGAAGACATAAATAATTTGCCAGAAATAGCAGGGGAAATAGCAGAATAATGCATTTCGTTGTCTCTGTACTGTACACTGACAATGACAATTAAAATTGAATCTGAATCTGGACCGCGGGTCAAAGGAGTTGGAGGAATTGAGTGAAATCCAGGTTAGCCGGGAAGTGGTGTTGGGTAAATTGAATGGATTAAAGGCCGATAAATCCCCAGGGCCAGATAGGCTGCATCCCAGAGTACTTAAGGAAGTAGCTCCAGAAATAGTGGATGCATTAGTAATAATCTTTCAAAACTCTTTAGATTCTGGAGTAGTTCCTGAAGATTGGCGGGTAGCAAATGTAACCCCACTTTTTAAGAAGGGAGGGAGAGAGAAAATGGGGAATTACAGGCCAGTTAGTCTAACATCAGTAGTGGGGAAACTGCTAGAGTCAGTTATTAAAGATGGGATAGCAGCACATTTGGAAAGTGGTGAAATCATTGGCCAAAGTCAGCATGGATTTACGAAAGGTAAATCATGTCTGACGAATCTTATAGAATTTTTCGAGGATGTAACTAGTAGCGTGGATAGGGGAGAACCAGTGGATGTGGTGTATATGGACTTCCAGAAGGCTTTCGACAAGGTCCCACATAAGAGATTAGTATACAAACTTAAAGCACAAGGCATTGGGGGTTCAGTATTGATGTGGATAGAGAACTGGCTGGCAAACAGGAAGCAAAGAGTAGGAGTAAACGGGTCCTTTTCACAATGGCAGGCAGTGACTAGTGGGGTACCCCAAGGCTCAGTACTGGGACCCCAGCTATTTACAATATATATTAATGATCTGGATGAGGGAATTGAAGGCAATATCTCCAAGTTTGCGGATGACACTAAGCTGGGGGGCAGTGTTAGCTGTGAGGAGGATGCTAGGAGACTGCAGGGTGACTTGGATAGGCTGGGTGAGTGGGCAAATGTTTGGCAGATGCAGTATAATGTGGATAAATGTGAGGTTATCCATTTTGGTGGCAAAAACAGGAAAGCAGACTATTATCTAAATGGTGGCCGATTGGGAAAGGGGGAGATGCAGCGAGACCTGGGTGTCATGGTACACCAGTCATTGAAGGTAGGCATGCAGGTGCAGCAGGCAGTAAAGAAAGTGAATGGTATGTTAGCTTTCATTGCAAAAGGATTTGAGTATAGGAGCAGAGAGGTTCTACTGTAGTTGTACAGGGTCTTGGTGAGACTACACCTGGAGTATTGCGTACAGTTTTGGTCTCCAAATCTGAGGAAGGACATTATTGCCATAGAGGGAGTGCAGAGACGGTTCACCAGACTGATTCCTGGGATGTCAGGACTGTCTTATGAAGAAAGACTGGATAGACTTGGTTTATACTCTCTAGAATTTAGAAGATTGAGAGGGGATCTTATAATAACTTACAAAATTCTTAAGGGGTTGGACAGGCTAGATGCAGGAAGATTGTTCCCGATGTTAGGGAAGTCCAGGACAAGGGGTCACAGCTTAAGGATAAAGGGGAAATCCTTTAAAACCGAGATGAGAAGAACTTTTTTCACGCAGAGAGTGGTGAATCTCTGGAACTCTCTGCCACAGAGGGTAGTTGAGGCCAGTTCATTGGCTATATTTATGAGGGAGTTAGATGTGGCCCTTGTGGCTAAGGGGATCAGGGGGTATGGAGAGAAGGCAGGTACGGGATACTGAGTTGGATGATCAGCCATGATCATATTGAATGGCGGTGCAGGCTCGAAGGGCCGAATGGCCTACTCCTGCACCTAATTTCTATGTTTCTATGTTTCTAAAGGACCAGAGAAGATGGGGCATGTTGGTCGGTGTGGGCAAGTAGGGCCAAGGTTTCCCTGCTGTATAACTATAACTCCAGGTGCTGGCTGACCTGAGTATTTATATAATTTTGTTTTTATTTCATTCATTGTCATGTCCTTTTGGACAATTGCAAAACAAAATGACATTCAGCTGCATATTTTTTTCCAGTTTTATGCAATTATGACCTGATTAGTTCCCTCACGGTGAAAGACAATATTGATCATTTCCGATTGCTTTTTGCTATTTAGAAAATGTGCCCAGCACTCTTTGTTGCAAGTGTCCTTTGTGATCCTGATGTGGTTTCCATGTTAGAGCCCATGTGATGTAATTCCTTTAGCCCTCCAGTTAACAAACCTAGGACCACAAGATCCTTAATACATTTATCATTGGGCACTTATGGAAAAGCATTGTTCAGCACAGAATGTTCAGTGATTATATTTAGTGATTAAAATGCTTAGCTTTGGTCTAGTTTTGTTTAGAGATACAGCTTAGAGACGGGCCCTTCAGCCCACCGAGTCTATGCCAAGTCCTGAGGGCAAGATGAACCATAACATCAAGGGCAGGCATGCTGAAGTCTTATGCATATTTTCATCAATAGTTTCAATTGATTGGGAGCAAGATTGGAGGGAGACTTTCTTAACCCGTTTGTCTTCCTATCTTGCACAAAGGCAAAATTATCACAACTATTCTCTGTCAGCGATCCGATGGGCATCGCTTGGCAATGCAAGTTGCGGAGGAGAGAGATGTGAATGGGCGACACAGTGTCACAGCGGTAGGGTTCCTGCCTTACAGCTGTAGAGACCAGGTTTAGATCTTGACTACAGGTTCTGTCGGTACGAAGTTTGTACGTTCTCCCTGTTACGACGTGGGTTTTCTCTGGGTGCTCCGGTTTCCTCCCACACTCCAAAGACGTCCAGGTTTGGTCATTGTAAATTGTGCCGATCGTGTAGGATAGTATTAGTGTACAACTGGTCAGTGCAGAATATGGGCTGAATGGCCCATTCCCATGCTGTATCTCTAATATCTTAAAGTCCAAAGCAGACAACAACAGTTGAGGCAGGGTAGGTCAGGGGCAGATGCATTTTCAAGGTCATAGTAGGATTTGGAGTTAATTGTTTTTGCTGCCTGGCTATTTCCACAATCTTTTCTGATTGTTCGATAGGATTGCGGAGAGAAATTCAAATTATAGAACTCCGTTTCAATAAATGAGAGGGATGAAGCAAATTTTAATGTCATGCTACCAAACTTTAATTGAAAGAGGTTTAAAACTTTGCAAAGTTCTTTTAAATTTGTACTTTACAGGGTAAAGTAATTTAGCTGCAGAACTGCAACAATGTAGACAGCGTCCTATTCTTGAGCAGCAAGTGAGCTAATGAGGATGCAAGTCATTGGGAAGGTAGACACAAAATGCTAGAGTAACTCAGCAGGACAGGCAGCATCTTTGGATAGAAGGAATGGGTAACCTTTCAGGTCGAGACACTTCTTCAGACACAGACAGTCTCCACCTGAAACGTCACCCATTCCTTGTATCCAGAGATGCTGCCTATCCTGCTGAGTTACTCCAGCATTTTGTGTCTATTTTCAGTGTACACCAGCATCTGCAGTTCCTTCCTACACATGCAAGTTGTTGGGTTATGTTGCGGTGGGGGAGGCTGCGGTCAGTGCTGATGAGGAAGTTGAAGAACATTAGCTACAGGGGAATAAGTGGGGAGATGGATTGATGGAATTGCCTGGAGAGAAGTGATGGATGAGATTGGTTAAATGAATCAAGAATCAAGAATCAAGAGAGTTTATTGTCATGTGTCCCAGGTAGGACAATGAAATTCTTGCTTTACTTCAGCACAACAGAATATAGTAGGCATAAATACAGAACAGATCAGTGTGTACATAAACCATTGAATATATATATATATACATATATATATACACACACATAAATAAATGAACATAAAGTGCAATGGGCTATTAATGTTCAGATTTTTGTTTGAGTTGAGTTTAATAGCCTGATGGCTGTGGGGAAGAAGCTGTTCCTGAACCTGGATGTTGCAGATTTCAGGGCTGTACCTTCTACTTGAAGGTAGCGGGGAGATGAGTGTGTGGCCAGAATGGCGTGGGTCCTTGATGATGCTGCCAGTCTTTTTGAGGCAGCGACTGCTATAGATCCCCTCCATGGTAGGGAGGTCAGAGCCGACGATGGACTGGGCACTCTTATTTCTCCTTCCATGGAGTTAAAACAACTAATAACTGTTGTGTTCAGTTCTAGGCACCATGTTGTAGGAAATATATTGTCAAGCTGGAAAGGGTAGAGACGGGATTGACGAGGATGTTGCCAGGACTAGTGGGTCAGAGCTATAGGCAAAGGTTGAGAAGGCTGGGACTCTATTCCTTTGAGCTCAGGAGGATCAGTGGAGATCTTATAGTGGTGTATAAAATGATGAGAGGAATAGATCGAGTAGGTGCACAGAGTCTCTTGCCCAAGTAGGTGAATTGAGGATCAGAGGACATAGGTTTAAGGTGAAGGGAAAATATTTAATAGGAATCTGAGGGGTAACTTTTTCACACAAAAGGTGGTGGATGTATGGAACAAGCTGCCAGAGGAGGTAGTTGAGGCAGGGACTATCCCAACATTTAAGAAGCAGTTAGGTACATGGATAGGACAGATTTGGGTGGATATGCTGGTAAGCGGGTCTTGTGTAGCTGGGACATGTTGGCTGGTGGGGGCAAGTTGGGCCGAAGGGCCTGTTTCCGGAGTGTATCACTCTATGACTCTATGACTCTAATAATTGCTTGTGAAAATGATAAACTGTTGGTGAAAATTAGTCAGACTAGATAAATATTTACTGTCAGCAACAATCCCGCAACATCTGCCTGTAGTTATAATCAGGTATATTTTGATGGCTTTACAAAATGTGATTGTCATATTCATGATGATGTTGCAATAAAACAGATAGAAGACCATGAAACAGTTTGGAGTATCGCACTTCTCAGACCTCCTGTAAAAATGTGTGTGGTTAATGGTCGAAGCTGCATTGAAGTTTTGAAACAGTCCGACAGACTATCATAGAAACATAGAAACATAGAAACATAGAAATTAGGTGCAGGAGTAGGCCATTCGGCCCTTCGAGCCTGCACCGCCATTCAATATGATCATGGCTGATCATCCAACTCAGTATCCCGTACCTGCCTTCTCTCCATACCCCCTGATCCCCTTAGCCACAAGGGCCACATCTAACTCCCTCTTAAATATAGCCAATGAACTGGCCTCAACTACCCTCTGTGGCAGAGAGTTCCAGAGAGATTCATCGCACTTCCACTCTCTGCGTGAAAAAAGTTCTTAATTACCTGGTGCTGCTCCCTTCAATTTGCATGGGGTAACTAATTCCCCAGCATGAGAACTGAACTATGTAATAAATTAATTAAAAACGAGTCACCTTAAAGGAGCTTTTAAAAAGAAACTTTAGTAAAGGGAAGGAGTAAGATAGCTGGGCCGCTTGGGAGGTTTAATTTCTTTACTCAAATCTGTACTGGACGCATTGAAGGAAAATCTTTTCATACTGGTTTCTCTCAGTTGTTTCATGCTCAGAGTTAATTTAAGCTGTCCTAATCCTCTTCTACGTGAACTTCAGACTGAAATGGCTTTCATAACCTCGTGAAACTAATAATTTGACAGTTTCGCTCTGAGAAATCTTGAGGAGAGGTTAAGTAATTATTGGGTAAGAGGGTGAGTAATTATTGAATCATTTACTTCATCTTTTAAACAGAAAAGGAATAAACAACAGTGCAGTTTGATGAACCCGTAAAAAAATATTAATTAGATAACTATAATAAGCAGAATGATATCCTAGAGATTTTTTTTAAAATGTCACTCCACTTCCTCCGCTATGGTCCGTTATAACGAGGGTTTATGTAAACGGACCATAGCGGAGAGAGTGGTGTCCGTGATAGCGGTTGAGTGCAGATGAGGAGTAATTCAGCAAAAGGACACAAAGTGCTGGAGTAATTCAGCCGGCCAGGATCTCTGGAGAACTTGGTTAGGTGACATCAGGACCCTTCCTCAGACTGATTCAGTGGACAGAGCTATTCCAGCACTTTGTGTTGTTTCACTTTAAAAATAGGCACAGTCACCATGGGGCTCCCTCCCCACTCACCTGCTGTTGCTTCCAAGGTGGAGTATGTCGGCAACTGTCGGGGAGGAGGAGGAGGCAGCGGTGGTTTTGGGGGAGGGGGGGAGAATAGAAGGGGCCAACTGAAGGTGCGATGGGAGAAGCAGACGGTGGTGGTCGAGCGAGGAGCCAACACAGACAGGAAGAAACAGCAGCAGGTGAGAGGGACCCACTGGTGCACCTTGTGAGTTGGGAGTGGGGTCAGAATCTGGGGCTCTGGACGGCCGTGGAGACTGTGGGAGTCGGGGATGGATCACCAGGTCATTTTCACATCCAGTTCACAACGCCATTTCTGTCCACTTGGGGACTTTCAACTGGGCTCTCTTAAGTTTGTTCTGATCGTAGGGGGAATTGGACCATCATTTGTGGAAAATCAGTGTTCAACTTGTATAAATATTGAATTTTCTAATTGCAGGTAACCCACCTCCCCCCTGTTCCTTTCCAACTCCTACCAGTCCACCGAGTCATACAGGCCCTTTGACCCAACTTGCCCACACCAACCAAGGTGCCCTATCTACACTAGTACCACCTGGCTACATTTAGCCCATATCCCTCTAAACTTATCCTATGCATGTATCTGTCCATATGTATTTTTTCAACATTGTGATAGCACCTGCCTGAATGAACTATATCCTCCTGCAGCTCGTTCTATCAACTTAACACCTTTAGTGTAAAAACAAAAGTTGCCCCTCAGGTTCCTATTAAATCTTTCTCCCTCTCCTTAAACTTATGAAGTTCTCTCTCTCTTTTCATTCACCTTCTCCAATCCCCCAATTATCTAAATAGGACACTTTCTCTCACTCAGTTCCATCTGCTAATCTACATATCTACAGTGTGGAAACAGGCCCTTCGACCCTTCGCGTCCATGCCGACCTGTGATCACCCCATACACTAGCACAATCCTACACACGAGGGACAATTTACACTTTACAAAAACCTATTAATCTACAAAACTGTACGCCTTTGGAGTGTAGGAAGAAACCAGAGCACCTGGAGAAAACCCACGTAGTCACAGGGGGAACGTCCAAACTCCATTCAGATAGTACCCATAGTCTGGATCCAACCCATGTCTCTGGCGCTGTAAGGCAGCAACTCTACCGCTGCGCCACCGTGCCTACTCTGTTTTGTCTCCCTTGGCCTACACTTAAAAGCCCTCCCTTACTTGGTTTCATCTACTCATCTCCCTCCATTATCTGATTCCATTTATCGTCTTCCACCCTTTGTCTTAACCTGTCCCACCTCTCCCAACTGGATCCATCTGATAAACCCAACCTTTTTAGCTTTTCTAATTCTACCTACATTCTTTGCCACAGCAGGCTGTGGAGGCCAAGTCAATGGATATTTTTAAGGCTGATAGATCAATTCTTGATTAATACGGGTGTCAGGGGTTATGGGGAGAAGGCAGGCGAATGTGGTTCGGAGAGAGAGTGCTAGATCAGCCATGATTGAGTAGACGTGTTGGACTGAATGACCTTATTCTGCTCCTATTGCATCTTTCCCTTATCTGGACAATAAGAACACCAGGTATATTAAAGTGAATAGAGTAATTAAAATAAACATTGATCCCTAAGTCAATTAATAATTGAAAATTTAAATGGTATCGATTCTATATCACAGTGGTAGAGTTGCTGCCTTACTGCTCCAGGGACCCAGGTTCGAACCTGACTACGGGTGATGTATGTACAGAGTTTGAACGTTCTCCCGGTGATCTCATGGATTTTCTCCAGGTCCTCTGGTTTCCTCCCACATTCCAAAACCGTGCAGGTCCGTTGGTTAATTGCATCCTGTAAATTGCTCATAATGTGTAGAGAGTGGATGAGATAACATAGAACAAGCATGAATGGGTGATCTATGGTCAGCATGGACTCGGTGCGCCAATGTGCCATGTTGTATCTCTAAATTCAACTAAACTAAATCCTATTCATAGTCATACAGTCATGGAGTGTGGAAACAGGTCCTTCGGCCCAACTTGCCCTCACCGACTAGCATGTCCCATCTATACTGGACCCACTTATCTGCATTTGGCCCATATCCCTCTAAAAATGTCCTATGCAAGTACCTATCTAATTGCTTCTTAAACGTTGCGATGGGGTGGGAGATTGCAACCTTCACGTGGTCTGCCCTGTTTCGACGAATGCAATCAACCTGGCGTGCACAATCAAATAAGATGAAATGGAACAAGTTGTCCTACAACTTTAGGCTGTGCACGCCATACGCAAGAAGAAGAAGAATAAACGTTGGGATAGTCCCTGCCTGAACTACCTCCACTAGCAGCTTGTTCCATACACCTACCACCCTTTGTGTGAACAAATTACCCATTAGATCTCCCCTTTACCCTACACCAATGTTTTGTGGTTCTTGATTCCCCCTACTCAGGGCAAGAAACTCTGTGCGTCAATCTGAGCTATTCCTCTCATGATTTTATACACCGCCATAAGATTACCCATCATCCCCAGGTGGTCTAGGGAATAGAGTCGCAGGCTGTTCAACCTCTCCCGATAGCTCAGACCCTTGAGTCCTGGCAACATCCTTATAAATGTTCCCTGCACCCTTTCTTACTTAACACCATCTTTCCTAGAACATGGTGCCCAGAACTGAACACAATACACTAAATGTAGTCTCACTGACTTATAAAACTGCCACATGACCTCCCAACCTCAAAACTCAATACTCTGACTGATGGCCAATGTGCCAAAAGCCTTTTTGACCACCTCGTCTACCTGTGACGCCATCTCCAATGAATTATGTACCTGCATACCTAGATTCCTCAGTTCTGCAACACCTCTGGTCCATGAACCTTGATGTTCTTTTATCAAGGCCAACAGTTGGTTGTTTGAAACTCTGACAATTAATTAAAAAATTGTGTTTGATGACGTAGTCTTTGGAGTGAAATTTTCCAAACTGAACATTTTTGCCAGTTCCTTTCATCTCTCTTAACTGATGGTCCTTTTTCCTTCGTCACATTTCTGCTTACTCTATTACATATATTTTGAATTTTTAAAAATGCCATTTTCAGAGCATCCACAGACATATGGGATTCATTACCACATTATATACTTGTTTTGAAAGCCATGTAGAACATTCTGAAACCAAAGCATAAATTCTTTATTGTTGCTCTGCTCTATTGGGATAGATTATTAATAATGAGAAAGTTTATTTCCAACTCGTGCCAGTTTTCTGTTTTTATCTGTTAAAACTCGTCCAAATTAGATAATAAATTGTGGCTTCAGATGGGAAGACATTACAATGAATGTTACTGCGAATCTGAATCTGAAGTCCTAACAAAATAATTGCAGTTAGTTTAGTTTAGATATGTAGCATGGAAACAGGCCCTTCGGCCCACCGAGTCCACGCTGACCATGATCTCCGTACACTAACACTAATCTACACACACTAGGGACACTTTACATTTTAACCAAGCCAATTTACATACAAACCTGTACGTCTTTGGAGAGTGGAAGGAGATTGGAGCATCCGGAGAAAATCCATGCAGGTAACGGGGAGAACACACAAATTCCATACAGACAGGATCAAACCCGGGTCTCTGACGTTGTCAACTCTACCGCGGCGCCTCTATGCGACCCTTATCCCTGTATATTTTTGGTCATTAAATTTTCTGCACCTACGGAATCCTGAAAATGTACATGTTAGAAAGTTGCAACTTTGAACTGTTGTGATAGATTTATCTGGAATTTCATTCTTCTGGTATCACCGGCTTATGAAAGAGCAGCGTCTTGTTTACTAGCTTGGGACCATCTGTTACGGTATAAATAACTATGGAGAAAGTCATTCTGTGTAATGTGATGAATCTGCATTGAAGCATACCATAATCTGCTTTGCAGATTACAAATTGATTATTACTGAACTTAATCAGTAAATAAATTGGTAACTGCAAGACTTCATGATGTTTCTGTCATGTTTGGAAAAATAACAAATTAATAATTCATTTTTATTAAGATAAGAAATTTAACATTTTCCAGCAACAACATTGAACAGGTTGTTCAAGAAAACCTATTTAGAGTAAAGCATGAATAATCTTTTATCCTATTTCTCATGAATCCCAATGGTTCGGCATCTGGCGCACCTGTTTGTTTCCTACACTCCTTTTTAACTCATCATGTCTCGTATCCCATACATCCCATACATCCTGTAAGTTCAATACGGCCCCATTTCCATGATTCCTTTAACGTCACCTGGCTCTCTGGAAAATTGATCATACTGCATTGCAATATTTTACTGCATATTTAGAATATTGTTTACAGTTCTGGGCTCCAGGTTATAGGAAAGATGGTGTCAAGCTCGGTAGGCGGCGCGACTCTCGTCAGCAGCGGCCTCTGCAGCCCGTCTGCGTTTTTATAATTTTTTGTCTATGTTTTTATGTAGTTTTTGTTATTTTTTGTTGGGGTATGTGTGTGGGGGGGGTGGGGGCGGGGTGCGAGGGAGGCGGTAACTTTTAAATCTCTACCTGCACGGGAGACCCGACCTTTTCTTTGTTGGGTCTCCGTTGTCGTTGGGGCTACAACGAGGAGCGGCCTCCAACAGGAAGACCGGGGGCTCTGGTGCCGACGACTCACCTCACCGTCGCGGAGCTGGCCGAGTCCAGAGCGGGTGGAGCGGTGGTGGAGCGCTACTGCGGCTCGACCTCCGGAGATTCGGAGGCTGCAACTGCGGGTCTGGCGAACGGCGGCACCGGGAGCCCGCGGGTCCCTGGAGGGAGACCGCTTTTCAAGGCTCCTGCAACGGCGACTTCTCCCGCCCGAGTTGCGGGGTTGAAGAGCTCCTGGAGTGGGGCCTTACAGCACAGCCCCGCGCGGCTTGGAATGGCCGCGGGACTCTGCGAGCGCACGGCGAGGGCTCTAACATCAATACCCGGTGTGCGACCTTGCATGGCTTTTAATGGCCGCGGGACAATCGCCATCGCCAGCCGGGGGCTTTGACTTTGACTCTGACATCGGGGGGGGGGGGGAGGGCAGTGGAGAGATAAGGTTATTGGGCCTTCCATCACAACAATGTGATGGATGTTTATGTAAATTATGTTGTGTCTTGGGTCTATTTGTTTGTAATGTATGGCTGCAGAAACGTCATTTCGTTTGGACCTCAAGGGGTCCAAATGACAAATGAATTGAATCTTGAATCTTGAATCTTGAAGCTGGAAAGGGTGCAGAGAAGATTTATGAGGATATTGCCAGGACTAGAGGATCTGAGCTATAGGGAGAGGTTGAGTAGGCTGGGACTATTCCCTGGAACGCAGAAGGGTGAAGGGTGATCTTATAGAGGTGTATAAAATCATGAGAGGAATAGATCAGGTAGGTGCACAGTCACTTGCCCAGAGTAGGTAAATCGAGGACCAGAGGACATAGGTTTAAGGTGAAGGGGAAATGTGTAAATATTTAATAGAAATCTGAGGGGTATTTTTTTCACACAAAGGGTGGTGGGTGCATGGAACAAGCTGCCAGAGGAGGTAGTTGAGGCTGGGACTATCCGAACATTTAATAAACAGGTACATGGATAGGACAGGTTTGGAGGGATATGGACCAAACGCGGGCAGGTGGGACTAGTGTAGCTGGGAAATTTAAGTCAAGTCAAGAGAGTTTATTTTCATGTGTCCCAAATAGGATAATGAAATTCTTGCTTGCTGCAGCACAACGGGGTATTGTAAGCATAAATACAGTTCAGTGCATCTATATAGCATAGGCTATATATTTACACATAAATAAACAGATAAAGTGCAATAGGCTGTTACAGTTCAGAATCTATTTGTTGGCGACTTTAATAGCCTGATGGCTGCGGGGAAGAAGCTGTTCCTGAACCTGGATGTACCAGATTTCAGGTTCCTGTACCTTCTACCTGATGGTAGCAGAGAGATGAGTGCGTGGCCAGGATATTGTTGGTCCTTGATGATGTTGGCAGCCTTTTTGAGGCATCGACTGCGATTGATTCCTTCGATGGTGGGGAGGTCAGAGCCGATGATGGACTGTGCTGTGATCATAACTTTCTGCATTCTTTTCCGCTCCTGGACGATCAAGTTGCCGAACCAAGCCACGATGCAACCAGTCAGCATGCTCTCTACTGTGCACCTGTAGAAGTTCAAGAGAGTTCTCTTTGACATATCGACTCTACGTAATCTTCTCAGGATGTAGAGGAGTTGATGTGCTTTCTTTATAATTGCATCAGTGTGCTGGGACCTGGAAAGATCTTCGGAAATATGCACGCCCAGGAATTTGAAGTTCTTGACCCTTTCCACCATCGTCCTGTAGATACAAATGGGTCCCTATCCTACCCCTTCCAAAGTCCACAATCCTTGGTTTTGCTGGTGTTGAGAGCCAGGTTATTGTGCTGGCACCATTTGGTCAATCGGTCGATAGCACTTCTATACTCGGGCTCATCCCCATCAGTGTTTCGCCCCAGAACAGTGGTGTCATCAGCAAACTTGATGATGGAGTTCGCACTATGACCAGCTACGCAGTCATGAGTATAGAGTGAGTAAAGCAGAGGGCTGACCATGCAGCCTTGAGGTGCTCCCGTGCTGATTGTTATCGAGGATGACACATTTCCACCAATACGGACAGACTGGTCTGTGGATGAGGAAGTCGAGGATCCAATTGCAGAGGGATGTGTAGAGACCCAGTTTTGCGAGTTTGGTAACCAGCTTGGAGGGGATGATTGTATTAAATGCCGAGCTGTAGTCAACGAATAACAGCCTGACATATGAGGTTTTGTTATCCAAGTGATCCAGAGAGGTGTGGAGAGCCAGTGAGATCGCATCCACCGTTGATCTGTTGTGGCGGTAAGCAAACTGCAGTGGGTCGAGGTTCTTGTCGAGGTAGGAGTTAATATGCGCCATAATCAGCCTCTCAAAGCACTTCATCACCACCGGCGTTAGTGCCACTGGTCGATAGTCATTGAGGCACGTCACCTTACTCTTCTTGGGCACTGGTATAATTGATGCCCTTTTAAAGCAGGTGGGAACCTCAGACCTCAGAAGTGAGAGGTTGAAAATGTCCGTGAAAACTCCAGTCAGTTGGTCCATACAGGTTTTTAGAACACGACCGGGTATACCATCAGGTCCAGGCGCTTTCCGAGGGTTGGCCGGTGTGGGCAAGTTGGGCCGAAGGGCCTGTTTTCACACTGTGCATTCCACATTAAAGGTGTGTTGGTTGTTTGATAGTAGCATCCAATAATCAAGCGAATCTGCCAACCTGGCACTGCTTAAGCCCCAGGGGTGCAAGAATATTGGAGTTTTACTGTATTTCCATCGTTTGTTGTGTAAATATCTGTTTCATTCCTCCAAAGTATACTTGCATCAGAACACTAGAATCGCTCAGCACCCTTCATAGGCAGCATCTATTGTAAGTGGAACCGTTCAATCTCATTCACAAGACACTTCATCTGAAGTGGACAAGAGGGAGAACAAGTCAGTTTTAAGTTGCTGAGAGGGTGATGAAAAATGGAGAGAGCAAAGGGCATATGTCAGGAATGTAGTAAGCTGTAAATGAATACATCTGGCAGATGGGTTAATGAGCATGGTTGGAGTGCATGAAATGAACAAAGAAAAGTCAAAGCTATAAAATAGTAAGATTAAACGAGAACTTACCAGTTTGAAGTCTGATCTGTATTTTATGAGGAGTTACGATGAGCTATTACGTGAAGAACCCGTCCAGCACGCATGCGCGACATGCTTCAAAGCAGCGGTGTGGAATCACAGAAAGACACAATAATTGAAATAAACATAGTAAAGAATAGGAGAACTTAAATACCAGTTGATCTCTATTATTGAGGGTGGGAGCGGAGGGCACGTAATCCCTCATCATAACTCCTCATAAAATACAGATCAAACTTCAAACTGGTATGTTCTCGTTTAATCTTACTATTTTACTTCAGAGTCACGTGAGTGACTATGTGAAGATTTTAAAGCTCTGTGATTTCAAACCGTGTAACAGTTCATACTTCACTCACTGCCGAAGTCGTTTGAGGGAGGAAGTATGTTATCGTAATCAACCATGAATCTGTTTGTAAAAACAATAATTAGGTTTATTAAACAATAACAAAAAATCAAATTGCTCCCCCGGGCTTAAATTATATATTTGCAGATTCTAATATTTTTTCTGCAAATGATGCAGGTTCTGCCAACGGCTTATTATAAAAAGTTTGAAATGTTCTTTCCCCAGACCACCATGCTGTAGCCAGGATGTGGTCCATTGGCACGTCCATTCTCTTGGCCGCCGACATGGATGCTGCCCTGGTGGAGTGAGATTTATACACGTTAATATTTACACCAGCGGCTTTCAGCATCTGCTTGAGCCATCTTGAAATGGTTTGGCTCGTCACCCGACCATGAGGTTTCTTGTGACTGACCCATAAGGCTTTTTCTCTCCCTCGAGGGATTCTTGTTGTGTCAATATAGTTCAGTAAGTGGGTCATGGCACATAAGCATGGTTCTGGTGGGTAAGCCTGGAATTCCATGACTGGGTTTGATGTTCCTGGCCTGCTCTGTTTGACCAGCCCCTGGATAGTAAATGAGACATGGTCTGGAGTTATGATCATGTTGTCTAATCGTAATAGATGAAGTGACTGGACTCTTTGTGCTGTCACAAGTGCCATCAGCATGACCGTCTTCAGAGTTAATTTTTCCAGGGTGAGGGACCTAGCTAGTGACCTCCCAGATTTGTGTATACCCAGGTCTGCGGGGATTGGAGTTAAATATCCCTCTCATGAGCTTGATCACCAGCGGGTGGGATCCCATGGCCTGTTGTCCTGGTGCCTGAATTAAATAGGCTGACAGAGCACTTCTGGCTGTATTAATGGCACTATAGCTGAGTCCTTCATTGTGGTGAAGGCCTGCCAGGAACTCCAGTACATTGGTTACTGTTGTAGTTGAGTATGTGGTTCCTGTGTCTGAACAGTATTTTTCCCACTTCTTGATACTTGACAAATATTGTTTCCTTGTGGATACACGGTGGGATGCTGTCATGGTGTTGATGGTGTTTTCTGACAATCCCAGGCCCAGCAGAGGCCTTTTCAAAATCTGCAACCCAGGAGTTTAATTTTATCGTGGCATGGGTGGCTTATGCCTGATACTCTGTAGATGGTGACTACAGTGATACTCGGTGAGTTAACAATTCTGGGCTACTGGGGAAAGTCATTGGGGTCTCGACGACCATGTCGAGGAGCACTGGGAACGATGGCTGTGTAGGCCAGTCGGGTACTATCAAAATACCTGAAGCAGAATCCATTTGTATTTTGCGTAGTACCCGACTGATGAGGCAGAAGGGAGGAAATGCATAAAAGAAGAATTTTCCCCAGTCCAGCGCGAACGCATCTATCGCTGCTGCCTCAGGGTCTGGTTCCCAAGCGACATACATAGGAACCTGGTGATTTAGTCTGGATGCAAATAGATCGATATCTGGTGTGCCATATTGCTTTGTAATTTTATCAAATACTTTGGGATTTAACATCCATTCGGTGTTATCATTGAATTTGCGTGACCTGGTGTCTGCCACTGTATTTAGCTCACCTGGTAGGTAAGTTGCTGATAGCCAAATATGTCTGTCGACACACCATTGCCAGATTGTGTTGACCAATTTGTCACATGATATCGATTTTATGCCACCCATATGGTTAATATAGGCCACCACCGTGATATTATCTATTTGTAAACGAACATGCAAGTGATGCATATTTGTTGAATATGCTTTTAATCCATAAAATGCACCCAACATTTCCAGATAATATATGCCCAGTGTAAGTAGTAACGAACACTCTAGGTTAGTCCATCTACCACCTGTGCTGGATATGGAATTAGTTGCTCCCCAGCCTTGAGCACTGGCATCTGTTTGAATAATTAACGTAGGGTTAATTATGATGATAGGGCTGGGACTATGCCAAATGTTCCCTACCCACCAAGTGACCTGCATGTCATTTTAACACCTGTACTTTTGCCTGCACTTTTCTTTGTAAGTTTTGATAGTGCAGAGGTCCAAATTGTGTAGCTGGAAATGCTGCTACCATCTTTCCAATTACTCTCGCCACTTGTCGAATGGTTGGTCGATCGTTGACCATTAAATTGTTACATGTTACAATACAATACAATACAGTACAATACAATACAATTTATTTGTCATTTGAACCCCATTGAGGTTCAAACAAAATGTTGTTTCTGCAGTCATACACACAAGAAAGAACCAAGACACAACACAATTTACACAAACATCCATCACAGCGCATCTCCCCCTCCTTGTGATGGAAGGCCAAAGACTTATCTCTCCCCTGCACTTCCCATTCCCCTCCCGATGTCAGAGTCAAAGTCAAAGCCCCCGGCGGGCGATGGCAATTGACCCGCGGCCATCAACGCTGCGCCAGGTGATACAAGGCCACGCTCCGGGTCTTGTTGTTGGAGCCCCCGGTGGGCGCTAGCAAAGTCCCACAGCCATTCCAAGCCACGCCGGGCAATGATGTAAGGCCCCGTTCCAGGTACTCTTCAACCCCGCAACTCGGGCGGGTGAAGTCGCCGTTGCGGAAGCCCCAAAAAGCGGTCTCCCTGCAGGGACCCGCAGGCTTCCGGTGCCACTGTCCACCAGACCTGCGGTTGGAGCCTCCGAATCCCCGGGGTCGGGGCGCAGCAGCGCACCACCACCGCTCCTCCTGCTCCGAACTCGGCCAGCTCCACGATGGTGGGTAAGTCCGCAGGCTCCGTGACTGGAGCCCCAGGTTGTTCCTGCTGGAGGCCGCTCCACGGTGCTAGGCCCCAACGACAACGGAGACCCGACAGAGAAAAGGTCGGGTTCTCCGTGCAGGGGATAGATTTTAAAAGTTTCCCCCGCCCCCCACACACCCACACACATACACAAAAAAAAAACTACATTCAAACGAGACAAAAAACAACAAAAAGACAAACGGACTGCAGAGGCTGCTGCAACGTGAGTCGCGCCACCCACCGTACCAATTTGTGCCAATTCTGCTGCTTTGTCTTTTGGTAAAGTTACAGACATGTGGACTGAGTTAATTGCAAATCCCAGATAGTCCATGGTTGTGGATGGCGTCAACTTAGATTTATCTGGATGTAAGACAAAACCCAAGGTTTCAAATAATTGTTTGGTAGCTGATACAGCTGATATAGCCAATTCCAAGGTTTTGCCTACTATTAAGATATCATCAAGATATGCCATGACAATATGTTTCTGTTTTCTTAATATTGCCAAGGCTGGTTTTAGTATCTTGGTGAATAATCTTGGGGCTGATGTTAACACATTAGGCAACGCTTTAAACTGCCATAGTTGCCCCATCCAGGTAAATTTCAGGTATCTGCGATGATCCTTTTGAAAGGGTATTGAATAGTAAGCATCTTTAAGGTCGATGCTTGCCATGAAGTATCCTTTGGAAATCAGTTGTTTGGCAGTTACAAACGTTTCCATTTTGAAATGTATATACTTAACAAACATATTTAGTGAAGTTAAGTCAATGATGATGCGACGTCCACCATCTTTTTTAGTTTTGGTGAATATATTTGAGACAAATTCCAAGGGTTCATGTTTGTTTTTTTCAATGATACCCTTTGTAATTAGCCTCACCAGTTCAGCTTGGCCCTCTTGTTTTTCTTTAACTGAGAGGGAAAAGACCCTTTGGGGTGTATGCTGAACTAGTGGCATGTTTTCTTGAGCAAATTCTATTTTGTATCCACGAATGCTGTTGAGTATATATTTGTCATTCGTGATAGACCTCCATGCTTGCACAAACAGGTGTAATCTCCCCCCTGTTAGTATAGAACCCCCACTTTTTATATGCTGGTAGGAACCAGACCCACCTACCTCCATGGTTACGGGTGCTTCTTCTGTTTCTTTGTCGGACGATGTGTTGTCTGATGTGTTGCTGTTGGTTGGGGATGGCGCATTTTCCATGGGATCCGTTCTGGGCCCTGGCCTAAAAAAGGCTTCCGGGGGTAATGTGCGGACCCCGAGCTTTCACCAGTCCCATAGGGTTGACGTCGACTGGTGGACGCGGTGGGGTACTGCCGCTTGGGTTTTGTGGCTTTGCTCGTCCCGGGGCCTGCCCTCATGAGGCCAAATGTTTTGGACTCCTCCTCCATGTCCTTTACTTTTTTGGAGAGGTCCTTGCCGAAGAGCAGGATTTGTGGCTCTGTGGCCGGCGTTTTGCACAACCCCCGCAAATTTCGGGTTGAGGGAAGGCCTTATTATCTTCTTACGGAGGTTGTTGATTTCGAATTGGGTATTGCACAGCAGTGCCAGTGTATCCTGCTGATTCGTGGTCATTTCCACACTATCCACGGAATGAGCATAGGAAGTGATGGCTGACGTTAGGAGCCTGAGGATCCGCTGTAGTTTGAGTTCTTGGTTGCGGATATTTGGTGCAACTTGCCCCCAGATTTGGCTATTGACGGCCGGCACGTTGAGCAAGACGCAATTCTCTGGGGCCGAATACAGCTCTAGGGCCTCATTAACTACCTGCTCTTGTAGGGGCTTGAAGGGCAGGTAATTAATGCTGGCCGCCAGTTTTGGCTCTAATGGCCGTCCTGCTCGTGGAGCTGCCACGTAGCGGTTGACCACACCCAGCAGCTCTTCCTGGTCCTGTACCCCAAGCGTACTCCCGACATCTTCGGCCAGTGACCCCTCTTCTTGACCAGCCCAGCCCTGGTCGCCAACGCTGCCCTCGGTTGAGGGGGAAGCGATGGCCAGTGCGTTGTGAGGCACTGTGGCGGAAGTGCCTGAACTCCCTTGGCGAGACTGCTCCAGCTCCCGAAGCAAGTCTCGCTGGAGCATTTGCTCCATGAGCCGCTCCATGCGGCTCAGGCGGCTGTTTCTGTGCCGCTCGGGCGCCCCGTCCGAGGAGTCGGATACCACCGGCCGGTTAGTCTTCCGTGCTGATTTACATCCAGCCCGCTGCTCAGGCTGCGCTAGCGGGACTGGGCTCGGCTCAGTGTCGGGGATGGTGGATCGCAGGGTTTGCGGTCCTACCGCCTCTTGCCCCCCACTGATGGAACGCTCCTCTGTTGGAGCACGGGGGGCGGACTTCTTGGCTTGTCTTGATTTGCTCATATTCCTGGTGAGACAAAACAAAGCAACTTTTTTGGGAAAAAACGACCTCAGAATAAACTTACCTGATGGTCCGTCTTTTTTAAGCAGTAGCGGGAACGCCTGTACTCCCGTTCGTCGCTGTTGCACTGCGTGAACGCTCATGTCGCGCATGCGTGCTGGACGGGTTCTTCACGTTGTCACTCACGTGACTCCGCAGTAAAATGCTGAGGTGTGGTCAGTGATGCTTGCTGGATCTGTGTTGTTTTTTGAAGTGTGAGTAAGGCTGGGGAAGGTATTAATATCGACCTCAGAAAGCATGTGATACCATATGTAAGGAACTGTTTGCAAAATGTGAACTTTAAGCAAGCCTCGCCTGTTGAGTCACAGAGATCTTTATCGCTGAAGTAAAGAGAACAAAACAGACATGAATGGGGGAAGGTTGACCCGGGGCTCAATACTTATACTGGGGCACACCCCTAAACCTCGTGACACCCCTAAAACACCGGACCCCCCCCCCAGAACCGGAGGCATGAAACCAAAAGGGTAGATGAACGAGGCGTTGGACCCGCACATCCACCAACAGACATTGGGCCTGGAGGAAATCAGCAGACAGCAACGGCTAGGAAACGTTGGCCACCGTAGAGGTCCAGGTAAAATGGCAGGGGCCAAAGATGAGTGGGATCTTGCGAACCGCATACGTCCGTATGGAGTGCAGTCAGAGAAGGCCCCCGCTTGCCAGAACGAGTGTCGACCCCCGACGGGGATAAAATGCTAACCTCCGCGCCCGTATCCACCAGGAACCGTCAGCCCTAGTGTCAATCCCAAGCATAGAGGCGATGTTTCAGGATGACCGATGCAGCGACTACTGGCGGCGGGCCCCGGCATTTCCTAGATACCAGCAGGGTGGGCGGCACCGACGGGCCACGTCACCCCAGCGCTGGTGGTAGTAACACCACTTCCCCTTACCCAGATCATTCAGGGCAGGTGGGGCAGCTGAACTCCCGGTGGATGCAGGGCCTGGTTTCTGGGCCTTCCAAGGCACCACCGACACCGGATCGATTTAGCCACAGCTCGTCCACACGCTCTGCTAGCAAGGGGTCTGTGAAATCGTCACCGGCGAGAAGCAGGCGGATGTCGTCCGGCATCTGCTTCAAGAAGGCGTATTCGAAGAGCAGGCAGGGTCGATGACCGTCCGTGAGGGTGAGTATCTTGCTCACGAGCACCGACGGCTTGCCATCGCCGAGGGCCGCCCATGTGCATGAGCCGGCTGCGTGGTCCCTGCGTGGTCCGCTTTGAGGCCCTCCTGATCCAGCGCGCCGACTACATAGTAGTACCAGTTGTCATCAGCCGTGGTGCATTGAACGTTAAACTGGGCCTCGGCTTGTTGGAACCACACTTGGGGCTGCGATGTCCAGAACATGGGCAGCTCCAGGGAGACAGAGTTCTGCTGGGCTGGATTGTCAGCAACCTTGATCGTTGGCTGCAAACATCGCTGAAATCCAAAATGACCAATTTAGTTTGCCGTGGTCACCAATATGGCGGGCGAATAAGCAAGCCATGTGTGGTGAATCAAAGAGATCATTATTGTAAAAACACAAAGAGAACAACACACGCCCGAATGGGGGAAGGTTGATCCAGACGGGGTTTGTTATATAAACTAGAGCACAACCCTATACATCGTGACAACTCCTTCCCGCCAATACCCAGTCATGTGAACCTACCTCCGACTGCCGAGGGTTCGCATAGTAAGTGACCTAACCACCGGGTGGCGCCACAACTTTGTGGAATTTAAGATCATCCTTTTGTAAAAGGACGTTCAGCTCTGCAAAAGCGTAATGCTATGGAAAATGCCTTGAAATGTAAGGAATTACAATGTCATCCAAAAAGGATGAAACTCAACACTTGTCAAGTTGTGAAAAGTCAGAAACAGTGAATGTCCAAGGAGACTTGTAGTTTGTGCATCAGACTATTAAATATACAGTGTAATCAAAAGGCTAATGTATTGTGGTCTTTCAACGAGAAAGTTAGAACTAAAGGATACAAATGTTATACTAGACGCTGGTTTTCCAAATTAGGTCATAAGTGATAGGACTTGAATTAGGCCATTTGGCCACATCAAGTCTACTCCACCATTCAATCATTCACTCCTAACCCCATTATTCTGCCTTCTCATAACCCCTGACACTCGCACTAATCAAAAATCTATCTCAGCCTTAAAAATATCCGTTGACTTGGCCTCCACTGCCTTCTGTGGAAATATCCTCTCCACATCCACTCTATTCAAGCCTTTCACTATTCTGTATGTTTCAATGAGGTCTCCACTCATTCTTCTAAACTCCAGCGAGTACAGGCCCAGTGTCATCAAACATTCATCATATGTTAACCCACACGTTTCTGGGAACATTCTTGTAAACCTCCTCTGGATTCGCTTCAGAGCCTGAACATCCTGAGATACAGTGCCCAAAATTGCTCACAATACTCCAAATGCAGCCTGATCAACGCCTTATAGAGCCTCAGCATTACATCCCTGTGTTTGTATTCTAGCCCTCAAGATATTAATGGTACCATTGTGTTTCCCTTCCTTACTACTGATTCAACTTGCAAATTAACTTTTTGGGAAATCCTGCACCAGCATTCCCAAGTCCCTTTGCACCTCTAATTTCAGGATTCTTTCCCCATTTGTTTGACTAATCTTCTTGAATTTTTTGAAGAGGTTACTAGGGAAATTGACGAGGGTAAAGCAGTGGATGTTGTCTATATGGACTTTAGTAAGGCCTTTGACAAGGTTCCTCATGGAAGGTTGGTTAAGAAGTTTCAACTGTTGGGTATAAATGCAGGAGTAGCAAGATGGATTCAACAGTGGCTGAATGGGAGAAGCCAGAGGATAATGCTGGATGGCTGTTTGTCGGGTTGGAGGCCGGTGACTAGTGGGGTGCCTCAGGGATCTGTGTTGGGTCCACTGTTGTTTGTCATGTACATCAATGATCTGGATGAAGGTGTGGTAAATTGGATTAGTAAGTATGCAGATGATACCAAGATAGGGGGTGTTGTGGATAATGAAAAGGATTTCCAAAGTCTACAGAGTGATTTAGGCCATTTGGAAGAATGGGCTGAAAGATGGCAGATGGAAATTAATGCTGATAAATGTGAGGTGCAGGACAAATCAAAATAGGACGTACATGGTAAATGGTAGGGAATTGAAGAATGCAGTTGAACAGAGGGATCTGGGGATAACCGTGCATAGTTCCTTGAAGGTGGAATCTCATATAGATAGGGTGGTAAAGAAAGCTTTTGGTATGCTAGCCTTTATAAATCAGAGCATTGAGTATAGAAGCTGGGATGTAATGTTAAAATTGTACAAGGCATTGGTGAGACCAAATCTGGAGTATGGTGTACAATTTTGGTCGCCCAATTATAGGAAGGATGTCAACAAAATAGAGAGAGTACAGAGGAGATTTACTAGAATGTTGCCTGGGTTTCAACAACTAAGTTACAGAGAAAGGTTGAATAAGTTAGGTCTTTATTCTCTGGAGCGCAGAAGGTTAAGGGGGGACTTGATAGTGGTCTTTAAAATGATGAGAGGGATAGACAGAGTTGATGTGGACAAGCTTTTCCCTTTGAGAATAGGGAAGATTCAAACAAGAGGACATGACTTCAGAATGAAGGGACAATAGTTTAGGGGTACATGAGGGGGAACTTCTTTACTCAGAGAGTGGTAGCGGTGTGGAATGAGCTTCCAGTGGAAGTGGTGGAGGCAGGTTCGTTGGTATCATTTAAAAATAAATTGGATAGGCATATGGATGAGAAGGGAATGGAGGGTTATGGTATGAATGCAGGCAGGTGTGACTAAGGGAAAATAATTGTTCGGCATGGACTTGTAGGGCCGAGATGGCCTGTTTCCGTGCTGTAATTGTTATATGGTTATATGGTTATATTTAGAAAATAGTCTACATATTTATTCCTACTACCAAAATGCATGACTCCCCATTTTGCTACACATATTGACTTCCATGTGCAATTTTTAACAGCATGTATTTGGAACAAATTATTGATTGCTTCTATTTGTTTTTGGAGCCGAGGACATAATTTTTGGAACTTTGGTGTGTTTGGTCTAGAAATTAGGACCAGTCTTTGGAGAAGGAATGTTAGGAAATAATGTGCATAACTTTAAGTTACCTGAGAGCGTTATGGGCCTGTCCCACTTACGCGATTTTTTTGACGACTGCCGGCACCCGTCATAGGTCACTACAGGTCGCCGAAATGTTTCCAACATGTTGACAATCCAGCGGCGACCAGAACAAGGTACGATTGTATGGTCGTGAGTAGTCTCCTCAGTTGCCCAAAGAGTCGTAGCGTCTTTCTGGTCGCTGCTGAATTTTCAACATGTTGAACATTTTTGCCGACCTGCAACAACCTATGACAGGTGACGGTAGTCGCCGAAAAAGTCGCATGTGGAACAGACCCATTATTGTAAAAGAAATTAACTCCTTGATGATGTTTTGAAGTAGGGCATGAGTGATGGGTGTTTTTTTTTCGGGACAGGACCTCCCTTGCCATCCTGTATTTATTTATCTATTTATATCTATTTTTTATCCATGAAATGTGATCTTATATTTTTCTTTGACCTCTTTGCGGCATCTTTGCAGAACGCTGGCACTATCAGCTTCCTTTCAGAGAGTTTTGTGACATGTATAAAATATTCAGGATGGAGTTAATTACATTAATAATGCAGTTAATGAGTACTTCCGACTGAAAATTAACTGTAAAGCCTGTCTTCATAGCACTTGGTTATTTACACATGTGAAACATAGAAACATAGAAAATAGGTGCAGGAGTAGGCCATTCGGCCCTTCGAGCGTGCACCGCCATTCAATACGATCATGGCTGATCATCCAAATCAATATCCCATACCTGCCTTCTCTCCATACCCCCTGATCCCTTTAGCCACAAGGGCCACATCTAACTCCCTCTTAAATCCAGCCAATGAACTGGCCTCAACTACCTTCTGTGGCAGGGAATTCCACTTTTTTGTAAACATAATTTTATGTATTTTAATTAAAGAAGACATGCTTTCTATGCAGTGCATGTTGGAGTGCAAGGTCAAGGGCCTGTCCCACTTTCACGAGGTAATTCACAAATTCTCCCAAGTTTTTCCCTTGATTCAAACTCGCAGAATGTTCGTAACGAGTCCCTAGCAGGTCATAGGTATTCGTAGATATATTGTTGCAGCTCGTTATACTGGCCGTAGCTACTCGTGGCATCAGATAAGTCAGTATGCTTTTTCCTGCCCGATAAAAAATGTCCACGAGTAAAAAAATGGTCAGGATGAAAGAAATTGCAACTTTTTACTCGTAAGGAGGGCATCGAAATAGTCATGGGAATTCGCAGACATACTCGTAGGAGTTCGTAGGAGTTTGTGAACATAGTCGTGGAAGGTCGTAGATGTTTGTAGTTTACCACGATCTTGATTTTTTTTTAGGTCCTTTAAACTCGGCAGAGGTTTTGAATTAAGTCGTGAAATTGGGACAGGCCCTTAATGCATTTTATTGCGTTTTCTCTCAATCATTGTGAAAATGGGATTGTAGTAACAAGTTTGCTGTAATCCTGTTTTAAGTGGGAAACTGTTTACACGTTATAGCAGACTGAAGTGTTACTATCATCTGCTGTACAATTTAATTCTTGTTTAATTTTATCTCCATTGTAACCAAGTGAAATTCTGTCATCTGATTTATAGGAGCTGATAGAAACGAAACATGGAAATTGGTGCAGGAGTAGGCCATTCGGCCCTTCGAGCCTGCACCGCCATTCAATATGATCATGGCTGATCATCCAACTCAGTATCCCGTACCTGCCTTCTCTCCATACCCCCTGATCCCTTAGCCACAAGGGCCACATCTAACTCCCTCTTAAATATAGCCAATGAACTGGCCTCAACTACCCTCTGTGGCAGAGAGTTCCAGAGATTCACTACTCTCTGTGTGAAAAAAGTTCTTCTCATCTCGGTTTTAAAGGATTTCCCCCTTATCCTTAAGCTGTGACCCCTTGTCCTGGACTTCCCTAACATCGGGAACAATCTTCCTGCATCTAGCCTGTCCACCCCCTTAAGAATTTTGTAAGTTTCTATAAGATCCCCTCTCAATCTCCTAAATTCTAGAGAGTATAAACCAAGTCTATCCAGTCTTTCTTCATAAGACAGTCCTGCCATCCCAGGAATCAGTCTGGTGAACCGTCTCCTTCTATGGCAATAATGTCCTTCCTCAGATTTGGAGACCAAAACTGTACGCAATACTCAGGTGTGGTCTCACCAAGACCCTGTACAACTGCAGTAGTACCTCCCTGCTCCTGATGTCTTGTTCACTTTGTGTAAAATTTATCACTGCTGACTTCTGCTTAGTTTAGTTTAGTTTCGAGATACAGGGTGGAAACAGGCCCATTCGGTCCACCGGGTTTGCGCCGACCAGCGATCCCCGCACATTTACACTACGCTATACCCACTATACCCAATTTTTATATTTATCAAAACAAATAACCTACACTGCTGACCAAGGTTTAGGTTTGTAACCTACATACCTGTGCGTCTTTGTGTGGGAGGAAACCGAAGATCTCGGAGAAAACCCATGTAGGTCACGGGGAGAACGTCCAAACTCCATACAGACAGCACCCGTAGTCAGGATCGAACCACGGTCTCTGGCACTGCAAACGCTGTAAGGCAGCAACTCTACCGCTGCGCCACCGTGCACTGTTTGTGTAATAAGTGTAGGAAAGAGCTATACAATGCTCGTTTAAACCGAAGATAGATACAAAATGCTGGAGTAACTTCTCAAGGGCCTTGACCCATGACGTCACCCATTCTTTCTCTCCAGTGATGCTGCCCGTCCCGCTGAGTTACTCCGGCATTTTGTGTCTAAAACTCTATTTTCCGTCAGATTTCATTCCGAGTGCCGGCCATATTTCTGTTGGAAATTAATCTTGCTCACTTGTAACATGCTATAACACAAGGAAATAAAAGGTCAGTAACGAATATATAAGCCTGAAGGTCAAACTTAAGTTGATCTTTTTGTGTTTTTTTTTCCTCTCTGCAGAATGTGGATGTGATTTAGCTGAGGGTGGATTTTTTGTCAGGCAAGGAGAGTACATCTGCACTTCTGACTATCAGAAACTGTATGGAACACGGTGCTTCAGTTGCAGTGAATTTATAGAGGGCGAAGTGGTTTCTGCTCTGGGGAAAACATATCATCCAAATTGCTTCGTCTGTGCTGTCTGCAGGTAAGAAAATTATCTCTCATAGATTTATATAAATGCTGAGGCCTATTGGGCGAAAGGTTTAGGTTTGTAGGCATTAAATACAAGAATATGTCACTCATTGCCCTTCTGTCTACTCTTTCAAATTTTATTACAATCTGATTGTAGCCTCAATCTCCCATTGCCATCTACTTGTGCTAATCATCACCATCTTGCATATCATGACTCTGCTACCACTGTTTTGCAAGGTTGATGTCCTATTTTTTAACAGTGGCCCCAAGCTCTAGATGCTCCGTGTGAAATATTACTCCACTGAAGCTCTGCAAATCTGAGGATTTTTATAGTTTGCCAGAGGTATTGAGATGCACTAGCTCCGGATCTTTGCTCGTTGGGGACTTGGAGAAAGTCCTGTGATTTGAATATCTGATGAGGTTTTCCGACCTTTGAGACAATCGGCTGAAGAGGGGAGAATGTCACAATGGGGCGGCTAGGTGTCTTCATGGTTGTCTTGCATTCAATGTTTGTGTGCTCAACTGGATCTAATACAAACATCGAAAAATAGAAAATAGGTGCAGGATTAGGCTATTCGGCCCTTCGACCCAGCACCACCATTCAATATGATCATGGCTGATCATCCAAATTTTATATTTGTTGCATAATTCTTCAATAGACCTAATTAAATTGTACGACTGCCTGAAGTGTAAGCACATCCAATAAAAGGCATAAACGTAAATATATAGCCAACAAGAGGGTGTTGTGGTGAATTACATTATAACATTATGACAACAATTGTCAATCCACAACTTTGTCAGTGTGTAGACTTTGTTCTGGTGGCATCAGGGCTCATTAGGTCTCAGAAACCCAAGTAACTCTGTTATCATGTTCTGCTCTATATGCAAATCCAACAGCTCACACATTGTAAACCAGTTGTTATGCTGAAACTGTCTCAGACATTTGTCATTGTTTGGAATTGTGTTTCTTATGAGTGCACGTTCAAATAGGCAGCACGGTGGCACAGCGGTAGAGTTGCTGCCTTACAACGCTTGAGGCACCGGAGACCCGAGTTCCATCCTGACTACAGGTGCTGTCTGTACGGTGTTTGTACATTTTCCCCCCCGACCTGCGTGGGTTTTCTCCGATATCTACGATTTTCTTCCACACTCCAAAGACGTACAGGTTTGTAGGTTAATTGACTTGGTATAAGTTTAAATTGTCCCTAGTGTGTGTAGGATAGTGTTAGTGTGCGGGGATTACTGGTCGGTGCGGACTCGGGGGGCAAAAGGGCCTGTTTCCGCGCTGTATTTCTAAACTAAACTAAAAGCGATTGGACATCACTCACAATGAAATTTCTCCAAAAATGCGTTGATCATGGTGATGTCAGTGGCCTAATGCTTGGTCTGGTCGTGAAATCAATCCAGATGACTGGGTGTTGCCACTGAGTACCAGTCCCATTTAACACATTGTAACACAAATGAGGAACACACACCAGGTAGTGAATAACTTGAAAGAAAGTATTATATGGGAATGTGATTCAGTGGCAGTAACGGAAACAGGACAGATAAAGAGAGAGGACTGGGCATGTATTTTTTCATACTACATGGTATTTGGAAGAAATTGAGGGTAAAAAATAGGAAGCCTGTGCAAGTGAAAGATGATATTATGAGTTGGTGAGAGAGTTTGACTTTTGAAACATCCAAGTTTATTCGGTTGGTTATGAAGTGAATAATGCTGCATGAGTAATTCTTTAGGGGAGCAAATAGTGAACGAGAGAAATACGCTAGGAAATAATAGAAATGTAAACAGAAAACTGGGGAAGGAAAAATAACGTTTCCAGTTGGAGATGCCTCGTCAGAACTGGGAAAGAGAAGTAGAAAAGATAATTAGATATGATTAAAGATAATAAGTTAAGTTGATCGGGATAGATAGGACAAAGGGAATAACTAATCAGGTAAGAACAAGTCATATTGTAGAGTCATACAGCACAGAAACAGGCTCTTCAGTCCAACATGCCCGAGCCGACCAAGATGCCCCATCCATGCTGGTCCCACCTGCCTGCATTAGCCCTTATCCCTCTAAACCTATCCTATCCATGTCTAAATGTTTCTCGAACATTGTGATAGTAGGTGCCTCAATTACATCCTCTGGCAACTCGTTCCATATACTCACCACCCTCTGTGTGAAAATGTTGCCCCCTCAGGTGTTATTAAATCTTTCTCCCTTCACCTTAAGCCCCTGTCCTCTAGTTCTTGATTCCCTACTTTGGGTAAAGGACTCTGTGCATTCACCCTATTTATTACACGTCCATAAGATCACCCCTCAGCCACCTGCACTCCAATGAGTAAAGTCCAAACCTACACCTCTTTATGGCTCAGGACCCCAAGTCCCCGCAGCATCTTCGTGAATCTTCTCTACATCCGTTCCATCTTAATAATATCCTTCCTCTAATAGGGTGACCAAAACGGAACACAATACTCCAAATGTAGCCTCACTAAAGTCTTGTACGACAGTAACACAACATCCCAAACACTATGTTTAAGAGGGAACTGCAGATGCTGGAGAATCGAAGGTTACACAAAAAAGCTGGAGAAACTCAGCGGGTGCAGCAGCATCTATGGAGCGAAGGAAATAGGCAACGTTTCGGGCCGAAACCCTTCTTCAGACTGATCGGGGGCGGGGGTGGGTGGGGACAAGAAAGGGAAAAGGAGGAGGAGCCAGAAGGCTGGGGGATGGGAGGAGACAGCAGGGGGGCTGAGGAAGGGGAGGAGACAGCAAGGGCTAACAAAATTGGGAGAATTCGATGTTCATGCCCCCGGGGTGCAGACTCCCCAAATGGAATATGAGGTGCTGTTCCTCCAATTTCCGGTGCTGCTCGCTGTGGCCATGGAGGAGACCCAGGACAGAGAGGTCGGAGACGGAGTGGGAGGGGGAGTTGAAGTGCTGAGCTTGGGCGATCGTTTCGCCGAACACCTCCGCTCGGTCCGCAATAACCAAGCTGACCTCCCGGTGGCTCAGCACTTCAACTCCCCCTCCCACTCCGTCTCCGACCTCTCTGTCCTGGGTCTCCTCCATGGCCACAGCGAGCAGCACCGGAAATTGGAGGAACAGCACCTCATATTCCGTTTGGGGAGTCTGCACCCCGGGGGCATGAACATCAAATTCTCCCAATTTTGTTAATCCTTGCTGTCTCCTCCCCTTCCTCAGCCCCCCTTTCTTGTCCCCACCCACCCGCGCCCCCGATCAGTCTGAAGAAGGGGTTTCGGCCCGAAACGTTGCCTATTTCCTTCGCTCCATAGATGCTGCTGCACCCGCTGAGTTTCGCTTTTTTGTGTAAACATCCCAAACACTATACTCAATACCCTGAGTGACGAAGGCCGGTGTGGTAAACGTTTTCTTGACTACCCTAACTACCTGTTACGCCACTTTCAATGAACTATGTATCTTATTTCTAAAAATGTAGTCACTTGACCAAGACTTCTCACCTATGCATTTAATTGTTTTAACCTAGGGCTCTGGTGATCTCTTATTACTATGGTGACAATGAGCCCTTTAGCTTGCTGTAATGCCCCTGTCCCACTGAGGCGATTTTGTTAGGTGACTACAGGCGACTAGGCTGTCGCCACATGGTCTGTCACCTGGGTGTCACCTGTATGGTCTCTTCAGTCTCCCAAAGAGTGGTACTTTTTTCCTGGTCAGCGTTGGATTTTGAAAAGTTCAAAACTTTTCGGCAAAAGTCGGGGCCCGTGGGTTTGACACCAACGATCGTAGCCTGACTAGGTGTGGCATAGGTTGTCGCCAGGATAATATAGGTTGTCGCCGGTGCTGACTTCGGTGAATTCCATTGGCGACTACCTACGTCAACCGGTGACAGGTACCGGCGACTGACTTGTCTTACCTTGTCGTAGCTTGTTGCGGGTGGACGTAAGTTGTCGTAGGTGTGGTCGTGGGTGGACGTCCTAATGGTTGTCGGTTGTTGGTAGCTTGCCGTAGCTTGAAGTCGACTAGGAGGTAGGTTGTTGTCGAAGAAATTGTCATAGGGTAGGTCCAGTCGCCATTTTCCCGGCGACCTGCTATGACTATGGCGGTTGCCGGCAGTCACCGATAAAATCGCCTAAGTGGGACAGACCCATAAGTCTCTTGATACCATGGGAGACGTTTAAGAATTTCTCATCTCACAGCAATCAAATGGTTATTGTGTTGTTGTGTTCATTTTATTAGACAACTGAGACCTTGAGCTCAGAACTTTTGCTGAAAATAAAATTGCTGAAGGATTGTTACTTTGCATCTCTATGTAATCATCTAGTGGCGGCGCTGGGTTTGCAGCTGCAGTTTGCCTGCAGTCCGTCTGTCTTTCTTCCTTTGTTTTATCATTAATGTTAGATGCATGTTCCCGTCTATTTTTTGTTGTGTATTATGTGGGGGGTGTTAGAAACTTTTTTTTATCACTTTCTTCAACGGAGTTGCGACTTTGTTCCGTGTTGTATCTCCGTTCGCGCTGCGGCCTAACACCGAGGAGTTGGCAGCCTCCAACTGGAATCGACCTTGAGGGCTCCAGACGCAGAGCCTGTGGACATACCATCGCAGAGCTGGCTGACTGTCGGAGGCTGCGGTGGCGCTGCGATTGTGGCTGCGACTCGACTTTCGGTGGCTTCGGCTGTGGGCCCTATGGCCTGTAACATCGAGAGCTAGCAGGTTCCTGGTTGGCGACCGATTTTTCGGGAGCTCCAGCAACAGCAGCTTCGTCCGCCCCGAATCGTAAGGCTGGAATCGGCCCGTTCGCAGGATCTTTCATCGCCCTGCGCCGTTTAAAATCGGCTGCGGCATCTTCCATCGCCCAGCAGGGGCTTCAATATCGGGAGCTTCAATATTTGAGGAAGGACATTCTTCCTATTGAGGGAGTGCAGCATAGGTTTACAAGGTTAATTCATGGGATGGTGGGACTGTCATATGCTGAGAGAATGGAGCGGCTGGGCTTGTACACCCTGGAGTTTAGAAGGATAAGAGGGGATCTTATTGAAACATGTAAGATTATTAAGGGTTTGGACATGCTAGAGGCAAGAAACAAGTTCTCAATGTTGGGGGAGTCCAGAACCAGGGGCCACAGTTTAAGAATATGACTGTATGGTAACAAAATTAAGTTCAATATTTGTTGTTGAATGACAAATATAGAAATTCAATTCAATATTTCCTAATCTCATGAAGATCTGATTTCGGCCTGCTCTTCAGTGTAATTGCCACAGATGGTCTCTCACTACGGCCCTTATTCCAAAATAGTAGAGAATATGCATAAGTTATACATTTTCTTTGTATTCTCAGTAATCTTCAGACCATACCTATAATTGTGGGAAGAAACTACAGATGCTGGTTTAAACCGAAGGTAGACACAAAAAGCTGGAGTAACTCAGCAGGTCAGGCAGTGTCTCTGGAGAAAAGGAACAGATGACGTTTTGGGTGACATTTTGGGTCTGAAGAAGGGTCTCGACCCAAAACGCCACCCATTCCTTTTCTCCAGAGATGCTGCCTAACCCGTTGATCCTATAGCTGTGTATGGCGTGTTTAAACTGAAAGCACTGTCCACTCGTCTGTTATGGGATTGGTGTTTTTAACCTTATTTGCTCATCACAAATAAGGGCTTGTTCGTGTAAAAATTAGTTTGTTTTCCCATTGTGCTTTGTAGAAGTTTACCTGTGAGCCCTGTGTGTACAGGGCATACCCATTCTCCCTTTTGCCCTGTACTCCCTTTGATAATTTATCCCCCACCCTTGCCACTCATGTGGTCCACTGGCATGGAATCCCTTCCCTTATTTTGAGGGGTGTCTCCACCCATACCCTGCCCCCCATGTCCAGCAGCAGAAGGACCTTAGACTGTGGTCCTCCCCCACTGAGTTGGCTGCACTTGGCGTTGGCTGCACCGAGCGTCCCTCAGCATGTACTCCTGCAGTCTGCAGCAGGCCAGTCGGCAACATTCCTCGACGGTCATCTCGCTCCGCTGGGTGGTCAACAAAGCTTGGGCAGACAAAAGAGCGTTTTTCATCGAGTTGATGATCTTCTAGCAGCACTCGACGTCAGTCTCTGAATGTGTCCCTGGCAACAGTCCGTAAATCACAGGGTCCTCTGGCATAAGATCATGGAGCGGATGATCTTTGCAGCTAGGTTCTTCCCCAAATCTGCCACTTTACCCACTCTCATCCCTCCTTAAGCCAGCCATGTCACCAACATAAAAGCTACAATTCTGACTACTGTCAAGTTTGTTTTATGATATGAACAAGGTGGCAGCATGGATATGTTAAAATAGCTATTAGTCATAAAGATGGAGCACTGACCACATATATTTATGGAGACCTCATTTGAATGTTGAAATTTGATTGGCTGGGGGTTTGAATTGGACAAGTCATAATGCTGATATGATGACATAGTATATATCACTGCGTCCAGTATGCCAGAGGGGACCTGGTACATTAACTAACGCTGTTTCTCTGATCCCCATTGTAATATTGTCTTAAGGTAGTTTGTAATTCGGATCAGCTCCATTTTAAAAGTTACGATGTGCGGTCCATTCCTGATCATCAAGGTGAGAAAATACTGGATGAAAGACCTGCAGTCATCGAATCTTTGACTTTTCGGCTGAACGCACCTGTTTTCCAAGAAGCAAATGGATATGGCTGATAACAATAAGTTGGATAATCAAAGAATTAAGAACTTCAAGAAGAAAGGGCGAGATCTCGAGACGGTGAGACGACAACAGAATGAGATTGTTGTTGAGCTGAGAAAAATCAAGAGAGATGAACACTACTTAAAGCGGAGGAATGTTCTCGTTGGCAATGAAGAATCTGATCCGGATGGTGATGTCAAACTTCAGAGTGTATCATTAGAAGAAATAATTAGAAATGCAGCGAGTGATAACCAGGAAATTCAGCTCAATGGTGTGCAAGCTGCCAGAGAGTTGATCTCCAGTGAATATGCGCCTTCAATCGGTGATTTAATCACCTCTGGCATTTTGCCACTTCTAATGCATTGCTCGGAACAGGACCAAAATCATCCATTACAGCTGGAAGCAGTGTGGGCTTTGGCAAATATTGCTTATGGTTCTTCAGAGCACACAGAGGCTCTGATTAAATTAAATGCAGTCCCACTCTTGTTAAACCTGCTGAGCTCCCCACATCAGGATGTATGTGAGCAAGCACTCTTGGCCTTGGGCAATATCATAGCCGATGGGCCCAAATATAGAGATTATGTCATTAGTTTAGGAGTGATAAAACCTTTACTTGCTTTTGTCAGTTGTTCAGTTCCCCTTGGTCTGCTTCACACAATCACATGGGTCATTGTCAATCTCTGCCGTCAGAAGGATCCTCCGCTGCCAAAGGAAATCGTTCAAGAGATTCTTCCAGCTCTGTGTGTCCTTATTCAGCACAATGATGTTCACACGTTAATAGACTCCGTCTTGGCTTTGTCCTACATAACCGATGCTGAAGATGACCAGATTCAGATTGTTATAGATTCAGGAATTGTTCCTCATTTGGTGCCTCTTTTTGGCCACCAGGAAGTTAATATTCAGACTGCAACATTGCGAGCTGTAGGAAATATAGTAACGGGTACTGATGAACAAGCACAAGTAGTCTTGAACTGCGGAGCCCTTACTTATTTCTCAGCATTGTTAACTAATTCCAATGCAAGACTTAGTAAAGATGCTGTATGGTTTCTTTCCAATGTCACTGCTGGCAACCAGCAGCAAGAACAGGCAGTGATCAGTGCCAACCTCATTCCTCTGGTTATTAACCTAATGGAAAATGGTGACTTCGCAACTCAGAAGGAAACTGCTTGGGTCATAGCCAATCTAGCTAATAGTGGCAGAAAAGAACAGATTGATTATCTCATTGAACAAAATGCAATCATTCCATTTTGCAAGCTCCTTACGCTGATGGATCCTCAGATAGTTATAGTAGTGCTGGATGGGTTAAGCAATATCATAAGTACAGCAAATGATAAAACTGAACTGATTGCAAATCAAATTGAAGAATGTGGAGGTTTGCAACTAATTGAGCAGTTACAACTGCATGAAAATGAGGAAATATATAAACTGGCATATGATATCCTTGATCAGTTGACAGCTGAGGACGAGGATAGCTCTTATCTGGTAACAACAAAAATGGAAGATTCCAAACTTCATTTTAATTCAGGCGATCCAGAGAGAGGGTTTCAGATCTAAGGAGGCATCCTCTCTCTGGAGCTATTGAGGATTTCATCAAACTTATTTGGATCTAGTGATGCTGTTAATTGCAGTTGGTTCCACAGTTTATGTTTGGCTTTCCTGAAAATCCTAAGTGGAACAAAACTCTTCCATTCGTATCGTGGTTGTTGTTCACTTATCAGGAAAGGAAGCTACTGATCAGAGTTGTCCTATGGATGCAGTTTAATACAAATGTACACAGACATGGTTTCCTTCTGCAACTCGTTTAATAAAGTTCAGTAAAGAAAAATGTAAGTTTATCTTCCTTGGGTTGAATAATTTGATTCCCTCTTTGTTGGTCTTTTTAGAAGTGGAAAAAGTACCCCCGCAATTTCCACATCATTTATCCTCTTAATGGGCCTGGCCCACTTAGGCGATTTTTCAGTGGACTGTCAGCGACTGTCAAGTTGCTGGTAATCGCCTGAAAAACCGGGAACTGGAGCGGCGACTGTCAGAGTGGAACACAAACACGCACGCACGCACGCACACATGCACGCACGCACGCACACACAGAGCAAAGGTAAGCGGGAGAGCGCTGTGTAAAAAATTCCCATGGTGCAAAGCCAAGGTGATACAGACACACACCACGATGAACAGGAAGGTTGGCGCTGTAGTTAAGCAGCTAAAGCACAGTGTATGGTAAGACCTTTAAAAGAGGGGGGAGAGGGGGGAAAAGGAGGGAGAAGGAGTGGAGCCAACCTTTAAGAAGACAGAGATACACGGCTGTGAAGTTTGGCCAACATTTAACATTACCGGTCGGTTCCTTGGTTCTGAAAACTACTGCTTTCACCCAATGAGACAATGAAATTCACCGGTCAGCACCAACTTGAACCTACAAGAACTTCCGAGTATCTTCAACCTCCTGGCAACCCATTAGGACCTCCTCGTGACCCACCTACGGCTTGAGAATTCTCGCTACTCGCCATGGCGACTTCATTCTAGTTGCCGCTAATTTTTCAACATGAAAAATTCTCAGCGACCATATTGAGGCCGCGACTAGTTCCCAAAATGTGGGAACTCCTCACGATCATGAAGGCGACTCCCTGGCAACCACCCGCGAACATGCGGCGACCATGTGGCGACTGAAAAATGTCCTGCAGTCGCCTAAAAAGTCGCCTAAGTGGGACAGGCGCATAACTATTGTCAGCCAGCAGTTCTCATCAATCTTGCATAATCCTGATCTTACCAACCTGCTTTGAAGACTGTATGACCGGTCTGTTTGCAGGCTGATGACATTGGATATGAGTGCTTCCAGCCCAGCAGCACCTTGCGATATTGTTCATACACATGGTCTTGGGGTAACTTACATGGAGGAGCCAGGCTCCCTCACAGCCAAACAATCATATTGCATTTCAATTGAAGAGTAGTTGTGTAGGAGAAGAGGTGGCCAGTACCATTAACATAAAATAATGGGTGACAAATGTTCTGAGTTTTGTGGGAAGCTGTCCTTCAATGCTTCCCAAAAACTGATTGCTGGTCTTTGGACTCAGGATCTGACAGGCAACCTGTGCATCCAGTGTTTGAGTTAGGTTATCAAAGAAAACTCCTATGCATCCCAGTCATGTCAATCCACTCCAAAACATTGCCCATCCATTCCCCCCACACATACTTCCTGACTGACTGAGTTAGTCCAGCACTTCATGTTTCACTCAAGATTCCAGCATCTGCTGTTCCTTGTGTCTCCATATCATGCCACTCTTCGGTGTTCTGTGGAAAGCCAGTACAATATAATGTTCAGATTGGTTAGAGCTATTAATGTGGTGGAGAATGTGGGCGGCATGAGCTGTGTAAGGTGGGCCTTAATTATTTACTTTTAACAGTGGTATTTACCTCCAAAACTGGAGTAATTGGCTCCTGGTGTAAATATCAAAGCAAAGGGTGTCGTATGATGACCCAGACGGAAGGCACTTGGAGGATTCATCCCATCAGTTGCGTTTGTCCTCTCATTATTTCCGTAATCTGTCAGAGTGCGGTCCAGCTCAAATTGGAGGAACAGCTCAGATTTTGCTTTGGCAGCTTACAACCCAATGGTATGAATATTTATTTCTCTAACTTCAAGTAACCCTTGCATCCCCCCTCTCTCCGTCCCTCACCCGCCCTGGTTGTTGTACTAGTTTCACTGCCATCCTGGTGAGTTTCATTGTCTCTATAACTCATTATCACCTAGCCCACAGCCAACAATGGACTGTTTCCTTGAACAGTTACTTTTTTGCATGTCTTTCATTTGCTCTCTATCTCTCTATATCACCGTCTATATCTCTTGTTTCACTTTCCCCTGACTCTCAGACTGTAGAAGGGTCTCGACCAAAAACGTCACCTATTCCTTTTTCTCCAGAGATGCTGCCTGACCCACTGAGTTACTCCACCTTCTTGTGTCTTATCTTCGGTTTAAATTAGCGTCTGCAGTTCCTTCCTACTCATTATCTTATGAGATGGTTAGATTAATTGGGGAATTCTGTTGTCGGCGTGGTATTGTGAAGGAAACATTAAACGGGAAAGAGTGCCTAGAAGATTTAAGGCCCTGTCCCACTTTCACGACCTAATTCACAACCTTTTATACTTGTGGTCATTTTTCATCATGCTAGAAAAAACGCCCCGACCTACTTGATGCCACGAGTACCTACAACTAGCATCACGGCCTGCTACGACCTACCTACGACCTCCTATGACCTCGTGACGACCATGCTGCGAGTATGAGTCATGGGCAAACTCGGCAGAGGTCGTGAATTAGGTCGTGAAAGTGGGACAGGTACAAGGACGTTACGAGGACTTGATCTGATTTATGGGGAGTGGCTGGGCAGGCTAGGATTTAATGGAGCGCAGGAGGCTGAAGAGTGATTTTATACAGCTGAATAAAATCATGACGAGAATAGATAGGATGAATGCACAGGGTAGGGGATTCCAAAACGAGAGGACACATGTTTAAGGTGAGAGGGCAAGATGTAATATGAACCTGAGGGGCAACTTCATCACTCAGTGGGTATATGGAAACAGCTACCAAATTAGGTAGTTGAGGCAGATACGATAACAGCATTTGAAATACACGTGGACAAGTACATGGATAAGTAAGGTTTAAAGGGATGTGGGTCAAACACAAGCAAATGGGACTACCTGAGATGGGGCATTTTGACGTCATGAGTTTGGCCCAAGGTTGCAGCTCTGTGGTCTTTTCAGTGCCACCGTATGACCTTGGGTGTAATCTTTGAAAGTTGCACTCAGAGCCCAAGAGCAAAATCATAAATCTGAAATCACCAAAGAAGTCATGTAAATGAGTCATCCCTGATTTAAGAAAACGTTGCATTTGATAAGATGACCCAACCTACACCACTCACAGACACCACTACTTGCCTAACTGCTGGAGGATTGCAGTATCTGTGGCAAGAAATACAGTGTTGAGGATCAAGACTGTAACTATATGTTATTGTCTAACATGGGCAAGACCTACACAGTGAATGGTAGGGCTCTGGGGAGTGTAGGTGCAGAAGTAGGCCATTCGGCCCTTCGAGCCTACACCGCCATTCAATATGATCATGGCTGATCATCCAACTCAGTATCCCGTACCTGCCTTCTCTCCATACCCCCTGGTTCATTTAGCCACAAGGGCCACATCTAACTCCCTCTTAAATATAGCCAATGAACTGGCCTCAACTAACTTCTGTGGCAGAGAGTTCCAGAGATTCACCACTCTCTTTGTGAAAAAAGTTTTTCTCATCTCGGTCCTAAAGGATTTCCCCTCTATCCTTAAGCTGTGACCCCCTTGTCCTGGACTTTCCCAACATCGGGAACAATCTTCCTGCATCTAGCCTGTCCAACCCCTTAAGAATTTTGTAAGTTTTTATAAGATCCCCCCTCAATCTCCTAAATTCTAGCGAGTACAAGCTGAGTCTATCCAGTCTTTCTTCATATGAAAGTCCTGACATTCCAGGAATCAGTCTGGTGAACCTTCTCTGCACTCCCTCTATGGCAATAATGTCCTTCCTCAGATTTGGAGACCAAAACTATGCAATACTCCAGGTGTGGTCTCACCAAGACCCTGTACAACTGCAGTAGAACCTCCCTGCTCCTATACTCAAATCCTTTTGCTATGAATGCTAACATACCATTCACTTTCTTCACTGCCTGCCGCACCTGCATGCCTACTTTCAATGACTGGTGTACTATGACACCCAGGTCTCGTTGCATCTCCCCTTTTCCTAATCGGCCACCATTTAGATAATAGTCTGCTTTCCTGTTTTGCCACCTAAGTGGATAACCTCACATTTATCCACATTATACTGCATCTGCCATGCATTTTCCCACTCACCCAACCTATCCAAGTCGCCTGGCAGCCTCCTAGCATCCTCCTCACAGCTAACACTGCCCCCCCAGCTTAGTGTTATCCGCAAACTTGGAGATGTTGCATTCAATTCCTTCGTCCAAATCATTAATATATATTGTAAATGGTTGGGGTCCCAGCACTGAGCCTTGCGGTACCCCACTAGTCACTGCCTGCCATTCTGAAAAGGACCCGTTTACTCCTACTCTTTGCTTCCTGTTTGCCAGCCAGTTCTCTATCCACATCAATACTGAACCCCCAATACCATGTGCTTTAGGTTTGTATACTAATCTCTTATGTGGGACCTTGTCGAAAGCCTTCTGAAAGTCCAGATATAACACATCCACTGGTTCTCCCTTATCCACTCTACTAATTACATCCTCGAAAAATTCTATAAGATTCGTCACACATGATTTACCTTTTGTAAATTCATGCTGACTTTGTCCAATGATTTCACCATTTTCCAAATGTGCTGCTATCCTATCTTTAATAACTGACTCTAGCAGTTTCCCCACTATCAATGTTAGACTAACTGGTCTGTAATTCCCCGTTTTCTCTCTCCCTCCCTTTTTAAAAAGTGGGGTTACATTAGCTACCCTCCAATCCTCAGGAACTACTCCAGAATCTAAAGAGTTTTGAAAAATTATCACTAATGCATCCACTATTTCTGGAGCTACTTGCTTAAGTACTCTGGGATGCAGCCTATCTGGTCCTGGGGATTTATCGGCCTTTAATCCATTCAGTTTACCTAACACCACTTCCCGGCTAACCTGGATTTCACTCAGTTCCTCCATCTCCTTTGACCATGCTATTTCCGGCAGATTATTTATTTCTTCCTTAGTGTAGACGGAACCAAAGTAGACGGATCTAGGAGTGCATGTGCATGGTTTCTTGAAGGTGGTGTCGCAGGTAGATAGGATGGTCAATAAGGTTTTTGCCATATTCGTCAGTCAGAGCATTGAATGTAGAGGTTTGAAGGTCATGTTGCAGTTGTATAAGGTGAAGCTGCATTTAGAGTATTGTGTTCAGTTCTGGGCACCATGTTATAGGAAAGATGTTGTCAAGCTGGAAACAGTACAGACGATTAATGAGGATGTTGCCAGGACTAAAGGGCGTGAGGTATAGGGAGAGGTTGAGAAGGCAAGGACGGTATTCCTTGGAGCGCATGAGGATGAGGGGTGATCTTTTAGAGGTGTATAAAATCATGAGAGGAATCATAGATCGGGTAGATGCACAGTCTCTTGCCCAGAGTAGGTGAATCGAGGACCAGAGGGCCTAGGTTTAAGGTGAAGGGAAAAAGATTTAATAGGAATCTGAGGAGTAAATTTTTTGCACAAAATGTGATGGGTGTAGGGAATAAGCTGCCAGAGGAGGTAGTTGAGGCAGGGACAGGTACATGGATAGGACAGGTTTGGAGGAATAGAGGCCAAACACGGGCAGGTGGCTCGAGTGTAGCTGGGACATGTTGGCCGGTGAGGGCAAGTTGGGCTGAAGAGCCACACTGTATCATTCTATGCCTGTAATATCATTGACATGGTGATGTTAGAGTGATTTATCCATGGGATCTGTAGCAATGCTTTTCCTTACCTTGCCATTTTTTAAATAATATTTTGGATGTTGAAAATAAATAAATCCTCCTGTGTTTGATAATGGATTATGGTGCAGTTTCAGAAATGTTTCTCAATGATTGCACACATTTTCTGTAGATATCCAACCAGGGAGGAAACTGAACCGATTCACCCTAGATGCCATGTTTTTCATTTGTCATCACTGAGAAAATGAATGAATGAATGAATGAATGAAACTTTATTGTCACATGTCCCTCGGTTTGTTTTGTGTACGACCTAGGCAGTATGTCGCCACGTGTCGGTGCCGACCAAGTTACAGAAGTCCTATATACAGCCCTATATACTGCCAGCCACTCCGTGTGGTGGCAGCCCCCCCCTCCCCTTTGTTCTCATTGACCCCACCATTCCGGGACCCCCTTTGCTCTCGCCGGCCCTCTGCCAGGACCCTGCATTGCTCTTGCCGGTCCACCGCCCTCTCGGTGGCATGCTTTCCGTCCACACCCGTGTCTCAGGGCAGATTCGGAGACCGCGGTGGGAATGCCTGGCCCACCTGGCGGGTCCACCAATGTCAGTCTGTAGTGGACGAGCCCTCCTCCAACTCCTGACAAACTAACAGCAGGCCGGGACGATCAGTGAGGATGATAAAGGCACAAAGGATTGCTGGGCCATTACCCCAGTCCACTGAGCTCAGAAGAAGACGGCTGCACACGGGCTTCAGTCACCTTGATCATTGGGTCATATCTGTGAATCACAATTATAAGCAAGCAAAGAACACACTGCTGGAGGATCCCAGCGGGTGAGGCAGCATCATTTTTTAGTTTAGAGCATGGAAACCGGCCCTTCTGCCCACTGAGCAAGTGCCGACCAGCGATCCCCGCACAGTAACATTACCCAACACACACATTAGGGGCAATTTATATTTATACCAAGCCAATTATATTTATACCCTGTACGTCTTTAGAGTGTGGGAGGAAACCAAAGATCTCAGAGAAAACCCATGCAGGTCACAGGGAGAACGTACAAACTCTGTACAGACAGCACCCGTAGTCGGGATCGAACCCGGGTCTCCGTGCCGCCCTTGCGGAGGGAGGGAATTACAATATCGAGCATCAGGACTGTAACCAAACTTAACAGTTCACAGTGACTTCGATCTGCAACAAACTTTAAAAGACTAAACATTTTCAACACATAATACTGTATCTCAGATGACACCTCAAACCGTACAGTTTGGATGTATTTCTTTTTAAACTTGATGTTAATACTATGGTTGCATTGTACTTGCTTTGGATACAGTTTGTGGCATTGATAAATAAATTGTACTGCATGCTTTGACCATCGTAAACATCTTTATAATATTTTCAGAAAGCGTACACACTGCGTATGCTTATTTATACAAAAATAAGTTGCATAGGGTCGAAAAAATAAGCCTTCAGTTGATATACATTTTCATCCAGGCAAGGGGAGAGTTTGAAACTGCAGACCACTTATCCTATTGAGCGAAAAGAAATGGCCAGTAATGGATAAATGATTGAAGGTGACTGATGTCCGTGATTCAGCTGATATGATTTTCTAATGGCCATTTATCATGCAAGCTAGCCAATACCTACTTTTGACTGGAATGTGCTTAAATCTATATAGTTCTATTCTGCATGTTGCAAATTTCAGTCAGTAAGTTGGGAAAAGGGAAAGTACAACGGGATCTGGGGGGTCCTTGTTCATCAGTCAATGAAAGTAAGCATGCAGGTACAGCAGGCAGTGAAGAAAGCGAATGGCATGTTGGACTTTATAACAAGAGGATTTGAATATAGGAGCAAAGAGGTCCTTCTGCAGTTGTACAGAGCCCTAGTGAGACCACACCTGGAGTATTGAGTGCAATCCGGAAGTGGCGGCGCTACCCTGGCAGCAGCGGCTCACCTGCAGTCCGTTTGTTTTTGCTTTTTTGTGTTGTTATTTTTTTTTTCGTTTTGGTTAGTCTAGTTTTTGGTTTTTAGTTTGGTGTTTGGGGGGGGGGGGGTTGAAACAGGGGCTTGCTGTCTCTCCCTGCGGGAGAATGTGACTTTTTTGTCGTATTCCCCTTCTCTGCCTCCGTCTGCCCTGAGGCCTAATGGCGGAGCTGGTGACCTCGAGGCTCAGGAGGCAGAGCCCGCCAGGACTCGCCCTGAGCTCGCTGACGTGAGGAAGGACCAGCTCGGGCTGGAACAGGGCTTCCGTGAGGGGCTGTGACGATCCCGTGAGGGCGGCCAGCACGAGGGAGGAACGGTGCTCCCGTCGGAGTGGCCGAGCTCGGGGAGGTACGGCGCTCGCAGCCCGAGGGAGGAGCGGCGCCCATGTCGGGGCGGCCCGGCCCGAGGGAGGAGCGGCGCCCATGTCAGGGCGGCCTGGCGCGAGGCTGAACGGTACTTACGTGAGGGCGATCCGGCTCGAGGCTGGGACGGCGTTTTGGCGGCGGTGACCTGAGTTCGGCCGCGAGCCAGCGGCTGCGTCGGCGGGACTGGTGGACGGCGGCTTCGACCACCCCGGGCCGCGGTGATTGAGCCGCGGGACTGTTTTGACATCGCCCGGTGGGGTATCACCTCAACGCAGAGGGAGAAGAGGAGGGAAGAGACTGCAGACCTAAGACTTTTTGCCTCCATCACAGTGAGGAGGTGCTAGGTGGACTCACTGTGGTGGATGTTAATATGTGTTTATTGTTGTTTTTTATTGTATTGTGTGTATGTATGACTGCAGGCACGAAATTTCGTTCAGACTTCGGTCTGAATGACAATAAAGGAAACCCTGTAAAAACCCTGTAAAAAAAATTTTGGACCCCTACTTTGAGGAAGGACATTCTTGCTATTGAGGAATTGCTTTGGCTTGAAGTTGAAAGGCACTACTTACTGCAAATGGTGGCGGGTGATTTGGCTTGAAGTTGAAAGGCACTACTTACTGCAAATGGTGGCATGAAGTTGAAAGGCACTAACTGCAAATGGTGGCTTGTGTGCTATGGCTTGAAGTTGAAAGGCACTATTTACTGCAAATGGTGGCTTGGGTGCTTTGGCGTGAGGTTGAAAGGCACTACATACTGCAAATAGTGGCTTGTGTACTTTGCTTGAAGTTGAAATGCACTACTTACTGTACATTGTGGCTTGGGTGCTTTGGCTTGAAGTTGAAAGGCACTACTTACTGCAAATGGTGGCTTGGGTGCTTTGGCTTGAAGTTAAAATGCACTACTACTGCAAATGCACTTACTTCCTGTTTGCTTTGTATATTCATTTTAGATAAAACGCTACCACTTACGGCTGTGATTTTTGGCCATCTTACTCAGCCCCCCCTCCGCTGAGCAGATGCAGAGAATTCTTCCCATCAATGAAAAATAAAAGTGTTATTAGTGTTTAAAAAATGTTGAGAATCTCTCTCCTGTCAATCACGCCCTGAAAGCCACACCTTTTCTTGTGGGAGGGGGAGGGGTTATAAAACCCGGAAGTGTGGGTGTGGCTTGGTCTCTGCATGATGGGGGAGGGAGAGGTCATGACTCTGGCTGATCTGTGAATCAACTGAACACACTGAATGTCTACTGAACTTTGAGTCTTGTGTGGTTTTATGGTGGTTTCACCCTGCATGAAATGGTATGAAGCTGCATTTGAATTTGGTGGCCTTCGACCCTGCTTGAAGTGGAATGAAACTGCACTTGAATTTGGCGGCCTTGCATTCTGCTTGAAGTGGTATGAAACTGCACTGAATTTGGTGGCCTTGCACCCTGCTTGAAGTGGTTGGAAACTGCACTTGAATTCGGTGGCTTTGCACCCTGCTCATAGTGGTAAGAAACTGCACTTGAATTTGGTGGCCTTGCGCCCTGCTTGAAATGGTAGGAACATGGATTTAAATTTGGTGGCCTTGCACCCTACTTGAAATGTAATTTCAAGGAATAGTCATGAGTCAACAGCCAGCCCACCAGCCGTGAGTGAGCTGCCAGCAGATCAGGCTTGAGGGACTGAGCTGCCATCCCAAGAACCCATACCAGCACTCCAGAAAGCCCCCCCAATGGCCACCAATATTGGAATTGGTGGAGAGGTGGAATGTTGCGTCGGGGGACCAGCCCTCCTGTGTGAACGTGGGACCCAACGGGTCCCACTTAGTCTAATACTTAAACTAAATGGGACCCAACGGGTCCCACTTAGTCTAATACTTAAACTAAATTTACCTTCATAAAGCTGTGTTTTGTTTTTAACTCTTCAGACAGCCTTTTCCTCCTGGAGACCGTGTGACTTTTAATGGAAAGGAATGCATCTGCCAAAAGTGTTCTCAGTTTCCGGCCACCAATTCAAAACATGTGCCGGCTCAAGCTCCGATAAGTAAGTATGTTTGGTTTTCTCTGTGATATTGACAGAGTATTTCTGAAGGTCACGTTATGTTCAGTCACTGACTTTTTCAAGGGTCAATTAGCTGCCTTTTGGAAAATGTAAGATTATTCCTTGGTGAAGGGCACCACGGTAGAGCTACTGCCCTACAGCACCAGAGACCCGGGTTCGATCCTGACTATGGGTGTTTGTCTGTATAGAGCATGTGATGGAGGATATCAGTGTATGTAGGGTTAATGTGCGGGGATCGCTCGTCCGTGTGGACTCGGTGGACCGAAGGGCCTGTTTCCGTGTTGTATCTCTATACTAAACTAAACCAAAGACATATTCCTGTTAAACTCTATTTAAATATAATGCAGTTAGGAGTGGGCCTATCATGGAATGGAATCATTATTAATGTTTGATGTTTTATGTATCATTCCTCACAGTGACTATGTCATGTCACTTATGGGTGGAGCACCAAGGCAAATTCCTTGTATGTGAATACTTGGCCAATAAACTATTCATTCATTAATTCATTCAATCATAGAGATGGCACAGCACAGAAGGAGGCATGTAGTTCCACTGTGCATATCATCACAGTCTTCTCCCAGAATTATTACTAGTACTGCTCCCTGACCCTTCCCTACACCATTGCAAATGTCTCAATAGACAATAGACGCAGGAGTAGACCATTCGGCCCTTCAAGCCAGCACAATACGTTCTCTCACAATATATTCTCGTCACAATACTTTCATCCAATGAAGGCCACAGTGAAACCCTCCTCCATCACATGCGTAGACACTACATTTCAGATTCCAACCACATAGTGTAGAAAGGCTTTTCCCCTTTATTTTATAGGTGACCTATGATTTTCTATTCCTTCACCATTTGGAAAGAGCTTCTCACTTTCTTTTCTATCCACATCCTTCCTCTTGAATTGAATTTGAATGGAAAACTGTATTGTCACAGGTGATGTCGCAGTGAAATACTTGGTTTGCATACCCAAGGTATGGAAATAGTCACCCATAAAGGGAGTTACAAATTCCGTCCCAATCCCCACCACGCCAGTTCCCCTTATATTCTTCCCCCTCCCTCACGGTGGTCCCCCCATTGCCGGGTCCACCATTGTTCCTTCCCTCAGTAGCGCCGATTCACATCCACGTCCTTGTCCGTTGGTTGGCACGATCATGGGCCCCCGCACCGACCTCTCCACTATCGCTGCCAGGTCCTCTCTGGCTCCTCCGTCACGCCCACCCAGTCCACAGCCGCTGGCTCTGCCGACCCGCGCGGTTCTACCTCCGGTTTCCTATCGTCTATCCCTCATATATTTCAGATGACTTGGAGGAAATGGAAAAATGTACAAGGTTGGAAGAGGATTGAAAGACATGACAATGTCTTTAGAAAGAGTATTTTGGTGATCAGGAGCCAGCATATCAGTGACAATGGACAAAGTGATGGGTGAGCTCTGGTGTGATCAGGGAGGGTTTAAATTAAATTGGGAGCCTTGACAGCAGAATCAGAAGGGAGAAAAACGAAGCTGGTAGAAGGTAGAAGAGACTGAAGAAGGGTCTCAACCCGAAACGTCACCCATTCCCTCTCTCCAGAGATGCTGCCTGTCCCGCTGAGTTACTCCAGCTTTTTGTGTCTGTCTTGGGTTTAAACCAGCATCTGCAGCTCCTTCCTACACAAAAGAAGGTAGAAGTTGAAGTGATTGATTATTCAGGAGGGAGAAGGGAAATAGCGCAGGGCAATGACAACCAGAGAACATCAGAAAGGGCCAAATTGTATCAAGAGAAGAATACATCTGCAAATCGCCAGTCAGGGAAAATGGCAAGATCAAACAAACGGCAAAAAACTAAACAAAATGGAGAAGACAGTTCATTCTAATTAATGTCAGTGTAAAGATTCTAATGTAGTATGTGAGAATATAAATAACATAACTAAATGCAATTTATTATGCATGTGTTATAAATGAGGTTAGTTCATTAACCTTATTTACAAGACACATACAGCTGGGCCCATTCTGAGATGGACATTATCATTGGAGATAGGAGTGATCTTTCCCACACATACTGGTGCAAACCTCTCAAGTCAAGTCAAGTTTATTTGTCACATATACATACGAGATGTGCAGTGAAATGAAAGTGGCAATGCTCGCGGACTTTTGTGCAAAAGATAAACAACAAAACAACCAAACAAATTATAAACACAATCATAACACACATATTCTTTTACATAACTCTGATCTAACTATTAGTTCAGTAACTCAACCTCAATGCCGTCACCTCTATTTCACAAGTAACAGCTTCAATCAAAGCCCAGCAAGCATGATGAAGATTCGGGAAATTATTTTTTACCCTGTCATTTCTATTTCAGATCATTTCACTTTTTGAAACTTTGAGGCAATTTAGGCATTTTTCTAGGCATCTGATTCATGCACTCAAACACTTTTTTTTGGAGGGAACATAGTTGCTCTAAATATTGGAAGTGCAACATTGATTTAAGGAAGTCCTTATAACCTACAGACATTGATGGAATGATGCTCGTATGCTTTGGCATTGCATATTAATCTAATTCTTTTTCTCTCTGTTTTTTGTTTTCACCATCGACCTTTATATAGTTTCTAGCTCTCTATTTTGGGAGATGCTTGCACACATAGGATCTTAAGGTGGCATCCCTGAGGAAACTATAGAAAGTTACCTTAAAAGCAAGAACTCAAACCCAGTAAGGTTCTGGCAAAACTGATTATTTCCTTTGGTCTTGGAAGAAAATATGTTATTCAGGTGCACTGTTAGATTATTCACACAAAATCATAATAAATTATCTTACGACTGAAGCTTAATAATTTGACAAGCACTCTTTCAAGCAAAATTATTTTGTGCAACTTCTGTCGCTCAGAATATCCATTATAGACTCAAACCTTGGTAGTTACTGCCAACATTTAGAGGAATAATTGATTTATTTCCTTCAGGAGAATAGGAGAGTGTTTCAGGAATGTTTGAGAATGCCCTGCAAAATAGCTCAGTTGATCGTTTGAAATTTAATTTGCACATGTGGCACTGGAAATTGAAAAGTTATTGAGCAAAGGCAATGCTTACCTTCTGAAAGTGTAAAATTGCCCTCTGTTTAATTTAGTTTAGAGATACAGCACGGAACCAAGCCCTTCGGCCCACCGAGTCCACGCCGACCAGGAATCCCCACACATTAACAGTATCCTACACACACACACTAGAGATAATTTTACACATCAAGCCAATTAACCTACAAACCTGTACGTCTTTGGAGTGTGGGAGGAAACCAAAATCTCGGAGAATACAGGCAAGCAGCCATAGTTAGGATCAAACCTGGGTCACTGGCGCTGTAAGGCAGCAACTCTACCGCTGCACTACCATGCCACCTCCCCCCCCCCCCCCCCCCCCCCCCCCCCCCCCCCCCCCCCCCCCCCCCCCCCCCACCCCCCCCCCCCCCCCCCCCCCCCCCCCCCCCCCCCCCCCCCCCCCCCCACCCCCCCCCCCCTTTATTTATAAAGAAACGCTTTTACCCAGTCTACCGTGCCACTATGTTCTGGTATATTTGTTCATCAGTCAAGGAAGGATGCCCTTGTCTAAATATTTCCCTTTATCAAATTCTTTGCACAATGTGAAAATATCTTTCAGTTTTAATATATGCTTGGGGTCCGACAAATTACATACCAAATAAAAGGATCTAATATGGAAATTGGTTAGTTAACTATTATGAAGAAAAAACAGTACATGACTAGTAAATATTAATGGATTAATGATCTGATTATTTTAATGCATAAAATTGACAGCATGATGTTTTATAATGCAAATTCCCTTGACTTTATTTATGCAATATTCTTCATATCATTTAAAAATTATAGTTAGATTACACAATGTTCAACTAGTTTTAGCCAGAATTTGAATCTCATCTACTTTATTCTTTTTGCAGACTGTGAAGGCTGTGGCTTGGAAATTAAAAATGGCCAATCCTTGGTAGCTCTGGACAAGCAGTGGCATCTGGGATGCTTTAAGTGTCTTACGTGTGGGAAAGCTCTGTCTGCTGAGTATATCTGCAAGTAAGTACAGTTTGTTCAAGGGATACAGGGGGTAAATGGCTGTATTGGTCAGTGGGACATGCAAAAGTAGATGTTTGGGATCAGCCACCCATTTACCTGCCATCCCAAGTTTTACTTTCCATTGACTTCAGCATAAAGAAAAATGCGCAGTGATTAACAGGAGGCCATTCAATACCACCTCTTTCCCATTCCAACCAAAATTGAAAGTAACCTTTAATTTCTGAGTACTCACAAAGCCTGAAGTTTGGCGTCATTGGAGGTAAATGTCACCAGGTTTTCCCACTGGTCCTTTTCTCTGAAGTACTTGGAATTCCTGAAGCATCGCAAATGGGCATATTTAATAGCAACGTAGAAAATAGGTGGATGTTGCCAGGACTAGAGGGTGCGAGGTTGAGTAGGCGGGGTCTCTATTCCATGGAGCGCAGGGGCATAAGGGGTAATCTTTTAGATGTGTACAAGTTCATGAGAGGAATAGATCGGGTAGATGCACAGTCTATGTTTCTATGTCTTTTGCCCAGAGGAGGGGAATCGAGGACCAGAGGACATGGGTTCAAGTTGAAGGGCAAGAGATTTAATAGAAATCAGAGAGGTAACTTTTTCACACAAAGAGTGGTGGGTATATGAAACAAGCTGCCAGAGGAGGTAAATGAGGCAGGGACTATTCCATCGTTTAAGAAATAGTTAGCCATGTACATGGATAGGACAGATTTGGAGGGATATGGACCAAGCGCAGGCAAGTGGGACTAGTGTAGCTGGGACATGTTGGCTGGTGTGGGCGAGTTGGGCTGAAGGGCCTGTTTCCACACCGTATAACTCTATGACTAGTAAGCCATTTGGCCCTTCGAGTCAGCACCGCCATTCAATATGATCATGGCTGATCATCCAAAATCAAGGTTTCAAGGTCGGTTTATTGTTACATGTACTAATTAAGGTACAGTGAAACTCGAATTACTATAGAGCCAAATTAAAAAATAAAAGAAACAAGACACACAACTACATAAAAGTTAACATAAACATCCACCACAGTGGATTCCACACGTTCCTCACTGTGATGGAAGGAGATAAAGTCCAATTTTTCCTCTTTTATTCTCCTGCGGTCGGGGACAGTCGAACCAGCCACAGTCGGGGCGATCGATGCTCCCGCAGCCGGCGGTGGCAGGTCCCGTGTCGGGGCGGTCGAAGCTTCTGCTTGGAGTTCCAAAAGTCGGTCTCTAACCAGAGACCACAAGCTCCACAATGTGAAGTCCGATGGCTACCGCGGTTGGAGCCCCAAAGTCGATCCCCGACAGCGATCGTGAGCTCCGTGATGTTATGTCCGCAGGTTCCCGCGGTGGAGGTCTCAAAGTTAGTCTCCAGCCGAGGCCGCCAAATCCTCGATGTTAGGACACAATGCGGACGGAGATACGATACAGAAAAAAATTGCATCTCCGTCGAGGTGACAGATTACAAAAAGGTTACCCCAATGTACCCACCCCCCACTTAAAACAAACCAAAGAACACTAAAAACATACATTTAACACGTACAAACAAACAACAAAGAAGGAAGGAACAAACTGTTGGCGAGGCATCGGTATCCCTTTCCTGCTTTTTCCCCATATCCCTTGATTCCGTTAGCCCTAAGAGCTAAATCTAACTATTGAAAACATCCAGTGAATTGGCCTCCACTGCCTTCTGTGGCAGAGAATTCCACAGATTCACAACTCTCTGGGTGAAAAGGTTTTCCCTTATCTCAGTCCTAAATGGCCTACCCCTTATTCTTAAACTGTGACCACTGGTTCTGGACTCCCCCAACATCTGGAACATCTTTCTTGCATCTAGCCTGTCCAATCCTTTAAGAATTTTATATGTTTCTATAAGATTAATCCTTCTAAATTCCAGTGAATATAAGCCCAAGCGATCAATTCTTTCATCACGTGTCAGTCCCGCCATCCCGGAAATTAACCTGGTGAACCTACGCTGCACTCCCACAATAGCAAGAATGTCCTTCCTCAAATTAGGAGACCAAAACTACACACAACACTCCAGGTGCGGTCTCACCAGAGCAGTAGGACCTCCTTGCTCCTATTCTCACATCCTCTAGCTATAGTATGAAGGCCAACATGCCATTTGCTTTCTTCACTGCCTATTGTACCTGTTTGTGCCAACATGGAAGTTAATAACTATTTCTGTAAGCTTTAGAAAAGTTATGCATATTGGCAAATCAAACGATGCACTGTCCCATTGAGATAAATTAATTTAAGTTTTTAGACCAACCTTATAAAAGGTAAATTAAAATTAATCTGCACACTTCTTATCCATAGTTCGATTTTTTCAACTAATTTTGAACTTCATGAGAAATGGGAACAGCAAACTGACCATATCTGAACATTTTAGGGATCGTGCCTTGAAAGATCAAAATTCTAAAGCCTTAAAATAACATTTCCACTATTTTTTTTAAAATGGCATCTTTCTTGAGAGTTTGGTGGGGGAGGGCAGAGTGATTGAGATGGAGTTCCGGGGAAGCGATGTAGGCATAATTCCTCCGAATTTGTCTGTGATTATATTTTAAACAAACACTAAAGGTAACACTGCAATATCTCCTTAAGGTATGCCTACTTTGAAGAAGTTCTCCTCCTCCCTCTCCCTCCAAAGACAGTTTTCTCCCTCAGCCCTCTGGCTCTTCCTCTTCCTTTCGTCTCCCCCCCCCACCCTACATCAGACTGAAGAAGGGTTTCAGCTCAAAATATTGCCAATTTCCTTCGCTCCATAGATGCTGCTGCACCCGCTGAGCTTCTCCAGCACTTTTGTCTACCTTCGATTTTCCAGCATCTGCAGTTCTTTCTTGAACATGGTTCCAATCCTGCTGCACGTGATAGAAGATAGAGTACAGAGCAGAACAGAACCGGGCCAGGCTCTTTGGCCCATTATATCCGTGCCCAACTTGTTGCCGAGTTATCCTAATATCTTCGGCCTGCACGTGATCCATATCCCTCCATTCCTTTCATGCCCATGCATTGTTCCAAAAGTCTCCTAAATACCCCTTCACCATCATCCCTGGCAATTCATTTCAAGCAACCACCACTCACTGCATGAACAAAATTGCCCTGCGCATCTACAATGTCCTCCAGCACTTGATGTTTCCACCCTTGGAGATGCGTTCCGATTATCTATCCTGTCTATCCTTCTCCCTTCAACCTCTAACTTTCCATTGAAAGCAATCTAAATTTATCCGTCCACCCCTTATAGCTAATAATAGCTCTGTAATGCAGGCAGCATTTTGGTAAACTTCTGCATCCATTGCATATCCTCCAAATCAATCCCCCAACTGATGAAGGCGAGTACATCATATGCCTTCTTTACTGTTTTGGTTACTTATGTTGCTACTTTCGAGGACCTATAGTCTTGGACCCCAAGATTCCTAGGCTGTGGACCGAGCATCAAAAATGTGTCTAGAAATCAGTTTTCGTGACCCAAGTCACCAAACTACATGAAATTTTCCACAAATTTAGTTGAAATATAAATGAGAAGGAAGTCATAACTCGTCATTGCCGAAAGTTGCACATTGAATAATTAAACTAATTAGAAAATGAGATCGGGAAAGTAAGCGCCATCTAGTCGCCAATGCCCATATTACACGATGGGCAGCCTATTTCCGTGTTGCAGTCCATTTAAACTATATATCATTATACCTATATATATTCCAGATAGTAATATAGGTATAATAATATAATGTATTATTATACCTATATATATTCCAGATACAGGTGCACAACCTTTTATCCGACGATCCAAATAATGAAAACCTCCGAATAGCGAAAGAAATTTCGGTCCTTGAAGAAAGGTCCTTGAAAATGTTCACCGAGGGCGGCCCGCAGAGGTGACAGCGGAACCTCCGGTCGGTCCCGGTCCTCGAAGAAAGGGGAACTAAATCCCCATTCATAAAAGAAAAGGTGAGGGTATATTGCGCGGGAGGGTTAATAATTGACAATATGCTGCTGCCTGTCCGAGATCCCAGAGACCCACAGCCAGCAGCAGCCCAGCCCCGTTCCAACTACAGAGGAAAACTGCAAACTGGCCGGAGACGTCAGGACCACCAGAAGCCGCTCCCCGAGCTGCGCTCCCTCATCGGGACACCGACCCCCAGGCCCACTGCAAGCACGGAGATCCCAGATCAGCAACTCCAGCCCAGCCCCGCTCCAATTCCAGAGGAACACGCTCCCCGTATGGACAGAAGCTGATGGTGTGCAAGGGCCGTCGTGTTTTTGGGGTCGTGCAGCTCGGGCTGTGGGCGAACTGCCACTTGTCGCCGTAGCGGCCCATCTGGGAGCGGATTCCTCTGGAGTTGGAGGGGGAGTGGGGTATTGTGCTGTTTGATGGCCCCCTGCTATCCCAGGGACAGGGAGACAGGACATTCACCGAGGGCGGCCCGCAGAGGTGACAGCGGAACCCCCGGTCGGGCCTCGAAAAAAGGGGAACTAAATCCCCATTCATAAAAGAGAAGCCGAGGGTACATTGCGCGGGAGAGTAGGAATCCAAAGACAAAGTTGAATTAGCGTTCACCGAGGGCGGCCCGCAGAGGTGACAGCGGAACCTCCGGTCGGTCCTCGAAAAAAGGGGAACTAAATCCCCTTCATAAAAGAGAAGTGGAGGGTATATTGCCCGGGAGGGTATATCGCCTACCTGGAAGAAACCGGACATTTTTTCCAGGATGTCGTCTGCACACCAAAGCTCACCAGTTTATGTTTAAAGTTTTACTTAACGTTTATCTCGTCTTTATTATTTATTCGGGGGATTCAAGAATCCCCGAGCTAGGCCGCCTATGTATCGTGAGTCTACCGTGGGAACTCTTTAACTCAGGGAGGCAGCAGCAGATTGTCGCTCCCTTCAGTTTCCCAGCGACAGTCACCTGCCACGGGAGAGAGATCATGCACTGTTGTAGGTCTCCTTTGCACGTCGGTGTTTCTGTCTTTCTCCACTCATTGTTGGCCCCATCTGTCACCACCCCCATCTACACCCCTCTGCTTCCCGGCCATGTGTGTGACCCCTTCCCTCCCCTCTCCAGCTCCCCGCTCATTGCACCGGCGCGGGGGCTTTGTACTGTCTTCACGTCGGCGATGGCAGCAGATCGGTGCGAGTCACCGGAGACGTCAGGACCAATTGGACGTCGAGCACCAGGCCCACCGCAAGCACGGAGAACCCAGAGACCCACAGCCTGCAGCAGCCCAGCCCAGCCCCGCTCCAACTACTTAGGAACCTGGGTTGCGGATGACGGGGCGCAGCTCGGGGCGTCGTAGGGGCCCATCGGGGAGCGGGTTCCTGTTGGTCCTGACGTCTCCGGCCACCTGCCATCCTCCGGGAACTGTACCGCCCTTGCAGGAGAGTGGGGTTGTTTGCAGTTGCAGAGGGAGGGGGCAAGGGCGGTACAGTTCCCAGTCTCAGCTCCTGTCCATGGGGGTGGCCGGAGACGTCAGGACCAACAGGAACCCCCAGGCCCACTGCAAGGACGGAGATCCCAGAGACCCACAGCCAGCAGCAACTCCAGCCCAGCCCCGCTCCAACTCCAGAGGAACACGTAGAGGCAGAACCTGATGGTGTGCAAGGTACGTCTTGGGGTGGCGGATGAGGAGGCGCAGCTCGGGCTGTGGGCAAACTGCCACTTGTCGCCGTAGCGGCCCATCGGGGAGAGGATTCCTCTGAAGTTGGAGGGGGAGGGGGGTATTGTGCTGTTTGATCGCCCCCTGCTATCCCAGGGACAGGGAGACACAGCGGCTTTTTAGACTGGTGGGCAATCACTTCCAAAGTTCTGCCCACACAGTCAGTACACCTCTCCTACACTGCATTTCATACAAACATTTATTCTGCAAGAAAAAACTACATTGAAGACTCAAACTCGCGACCGAGTAACTGCCGGGATCGAGGCGCAAACTCGCGACCTTAGATCGCCTAAGGGCATGTAGCCCCGCTAGGGTGACATGAGTGCGGGAGGTGATTCAACGCTACGGGCACATTTACAAATTGAGGAATTCATTCAACACACTGCATTTCATACAAACATTTATTCTGCAAAAAAAAAAACCTACATTGAAGACTCAAACTCGCGACCGAGTAACTGCCGGGATCAAGGCGCAAACTCGCGACCTTGCGGATATGAGCCGAGCACTCTACCACTGAGCCAGCCATTAAAATCTACGCTAAAAAATTTCCATTCCGAAGACCGACAAATTCTGAATTACGAAAAGTGTCTGGTCCCAAGGCTGTCGGATAAAAGGTTGTGCACCTGTAGTAATATAGGTATAATAATATAATATATATATAATAATATAATAATATAATATATTATTATACCTATATACATTCCAGATAGTAATATAGGTATAAAAGGTATAGGTATAAAAAACATGATATAAATAACGCTTGGAACATTGTGTGCAGTCCTGGTCACTGCACTATAAGAAATATATGACTGCATTGGAGAGCATGCAGAGTAAAGAAGATTCATATGTGGACATTAGAAACAAAGTTCTGGAGTAACTCAGCGGGTCAGGCATATAATATATTATTATACCAATATATATGCCAGATAGATATATTCCTCCGTTTTGCTGGAAACGGCCGCTATGGACGGCACTATGTACACCCCCCCCCCCCCCCCCCGCAGAGAAGATCCGCGGCTCCGCGTTCGCGAATCGGTCGCTTTTTAATTGAGACCGCGGCTTCACTATGTTAAATACATAGGCCCCGCGATTCGGAGCACCTTTTCCCGGTAAGTTATCGCAGGCAGCTCCGAGATTAGATGATTAAGACTAATTACTCTACAACAAGCTGGCATTAGTGAAAATGTTTAATTTACCTTGTTATTGATACATATAGTTTAGGCAACTTCATGAATGAATGAATAAGTGAATGATTGAATGAGTGAGTGAATGCATGAATGAATGAGTGAGTGAGTGAGTGAATGCCTGAATGAATGAATGAATGCATGAGTGGGTGAGTGAGTGAATGAAGGAATGAATGGGTGAATTGAATGAATGAATGATTGAATGAATGAATGAATGATTAATGATGAATGAATGAATGAATGTATGAATGAATGGAATGCATGAGTGTGAATGAATGAGTGAATGGATGAATGTACAGCCTCCAAATCTCATTTTTTCACATTATAAAGGGTGCAATTAAATTAATTAAAGTCCATACAGATTAATTTTTCATAAATTCAGACTTTAGATCTTACCTTTCAGTTTGTTGATTCACAAAGTTTGACTGCAGCACCTCAGCAGAGACTTTACCTTTCAAGACGTTCTTCCACTTCTATCCACTGAGCTGCACTCTTTTCAGATTTCTTAATGCTTTTCTCACTAAATTCAATTACCCTGCTGCAAGTTTCCATGACAAAGAACCTTCATTGGAATCTCCAGTAAAACAGGCATCAGTGAAGCCCTCTCAGCTATGATGTGTGCTAGCCTGAAACAAAGCGTGTGATTGGCCAACTGGCAGACAACTCAATGTTAAACGTGCTTTGATTGGACTAAAAATAACCAAAAATTTTTCAGTTTTTTCTCTAATTTAATAAAAATGTGCAAGTTGTTCATGACGAGTTTCAGGGGTGATTTATATAATTGCTTTACACAATATGTTAAAATCTCATGTAGTTCTGTGACTTGGGTCATGAAACAGTAGAATAAAGCTCCTCGGCCCACAGCCTATCCCCAGTTAAGGGTCTTGCCATTACTTTCCACTTGCATTTGACCTCCCAAAGAGCTGCACCACAAACTCCATCTACCAATTCTCCACCCATTTCCCACAGCTAATCTGTTTCCTACTGTACACTTTAACAGCCTACCCTCACTGTCCACAGCTCCACCAATGTTGGTGCTGTCTGCAAACTAAATAGCCAACCCATTTGCATTTACTTCCAAGTCATTTTTATGTATCACATTCAACAGAGGTCCCAGCACAGATCCCTGCAGAAATTCACTGGTCACAGACTCCAGGCGGAATAACCTCCATCCACCACAACTATAACACTCTGACTTCTATAAGTAAGTCAGTTCTGAATGCAAACCTCTAGGTCACCGAGGATCCCATGCGTTTTAATCTTCCTGTCAGCAAACTCAATGCTAGCATTTATTTCACGAGGGCTTGTATACAAAAACAGGGATATCATGCTGAGGCTCTAGACGGCGCTGGTCAGGCCCCATTTGGAATATTGTGAGCAATTTTGGGCACCATATCTGTGCAAGGATGTGCTGGCTCTGCCGAGAAGGGTTACAAGATTGATCCCAGGAATTAGTCGGTTAACATATAGAAACATAGAAAAATAGGTGCAGGAATAGGCCCTTTGGCCCTTCGAACCTGTACTGCCATTCAATATGATCATAGCTGATCATCTAAAATCAAAACCCCGTTCCTGCTTTTTCCCCATATCCCTTGATTCCTTCAGCCCTAAGAGCTAAATCTAAATCTCTCTTGAAAGAGATGAGCGATTGACAGCACTGGGCCTGTACTCGCTGGAGTTACAAAGAACGACGGGGGGGACTGCATTGAAATGTACAGAATAGTGAAAGACTTGGATAGAGTGGATGTGGAGAGGTTGTTTCCACTAGTGGGAGAGTCTGGGACTAGAAGTCAGCCTCAGAATTAAAGGATGTTCTTTTAGGAAGGAGATGAAGAGGATTTTCATTAGTCAGAGGGTAGTGAATCTGTGAAATTCTTTGCCACAGAAGGCTATGCAGGACAAGTCAGCGGATATATTCAAGGCAGAGATAGATAGAATCGTCATTAGTTCTGGTGTTAAGAGATTATGGGGAGAAGGCAGGAGAATGTAGTTAAGAGGAAGAGATAGATCAGCCATGATTGAATGGCGGAGTAGACTTGATGGGCTGAATGGCCTAATTCTGCTCCTATCACACGATCTTATGAGCCCCTTTGAAAACTTCTCTATACTCTTCTAAATAATACAATGTATTATCCAGTAATACATCAGACATAGTTAATGTTTCAGATATGAACTCTTCAGTGGAATATATGAAAAGTATATAGTTAATGGCAAGACCCTTTACAGAACTGATGTGCAGAGGGATTTTGGAGTCTAAGTTCATAGCTTACTGAAGGAGGCAGCACAAGTAGATAGTGTTGTAAAGTAGACGTATGATATGCTTGCCTTCATTGCTAGTGACATTGAATATAAGAGTCTGTAAGTCATGATGCAGCTCTGTAGGTAAGTTTGCGTTTGGAGTATTGCCTGCAGTTCTGGTTGCCCCATTACAGGAAGGATGTGGAGCATTTAGAGAGGTGTAGAGGAGTTTTGCCAAAATGCTGTCTCGGTTAGAGGGTTTCAGCTACAGGGAGAGGCTGGACAGACTTGGATTGGTTTCTCAGGAACGTTGGAGTTTCAGGGGAGAATCGACAGAAATACATCAAATTATGAGTGGCAACGATAGGGTAGACAGTCCGAACCAGTTTCCCAAGGTGGAAATGTGCAACACCAGAGAGCATAGCTGTTTAAGAAGGAACTGCAGATGCTGGAAAATGGAAGGTACACAAAAATGCTGGAGAAACTCAGCGGGTGCAGCAGCATCTATGGAGCGAAGGAGATAGGCAATGTGAGAGGTGGAAATGTAATGAAGATATGCAGGGCAAGTTTATTTACACAGAGAGCAGTGTGGACCTGGAATGCACTGCAAGGGGTGGTGGTGGAGGCAGATATGATAGTGGCGTTTAAGAGACTTTTACTGTAGACAGGCACATAGAAGTGCAGGGAATAGAGGGATATGGATCATGTGCAGGCAGATAGGATCAGTTTGACTTGGCATCATGTTTGACACAAACATTGTGGGCCAAAAGGCCCATTCGTGTGCTGTACAGTACTATGTAATATTGTCAAATATTAATGGGTAGTAGATTTGATGTATATACTCAATTAAGATTAATAAAGTGAAGAGGATGGGTACAATGGGTAAAATCAAGCTGGTGTAAGTGGTGAAAGGCCCAGATGTGGCACAGATTTACAAGCGAACTACATGGACCACATTAAAAGGAACATTGTACTAAGAAGTAACACATTTATTGAGGTTAATTTTTGATGCAATGGTGTGGATGGCAAACTGGAGAAATGGATGGCCCATGTTACATAAACCACCCTGAGTTCAATCTATGATTTTCCAATGTGTAGGAAAAAACTGCAGGTGCTGGTTAAAACCGAAGATAGGCACAAAATGCTGGAGTAACTCAGTGGGATAGGCAGCACTGGAGAGAAGGAATGGGTGATGTTTCGGGTCGAGAGTCTGAGAGTCTGAAGAAGGGACCCAACCTGAAATGTCACCCATTCATTCTCTCCAGAGATGCTGCCTGAGTTATTCCAGCATTTTGTGTCTATCTACGATTATCCAATGATCTGCTGCACTAGATTACTGCCAGATGAAATTGAAAATCACCTTCACCGTGTCCAGTATTACTCACATACAATGAAAATCTTTCTGAGGATAATTAATTTCTCCCACCTCTTTTTCCCACACGCTTGTTGGAGAGTTGTTAATGTAAAACAGCAGCACAATAAGATTGTGCATTATTGCCTTACTCTTACTCTTCAAATCTTTAAACTTTCCAGGTTTTGCAACTGAGCTTGCTACAGATTTTCAGTGCTATCATTAAAGTAGGTTTTATTGCCAGCTATATATTCAGTGCGTCACATAAGCTTAGTTTTCAAGTATATATTGTGTAATAAACATTTGCTAGATTTTTGCAGCTGCACGCACAAGTGCTGAGGTCTGTTTGATCTTCAAAAGTTTTCCCGTGGATTAAAGATGAAAGAAAAATAACTCATGAATAACAATAATCCTGAGATTGAATTTCAAAACTCAATTCCTCTTTTTATCTGGAAGTGGAAGGTATTTAGTGATGCAATGTCCACCATGTTGGCTGAAAGCGAAGAAGGAATCCATTCTGTTTGATACAGATAATAAACTGATGAATCCATTTCTGGAAGTAGACAATGGCTTTGTCATTGGTCAACATGCCAAAAAATATTTATCTCATTCTTATCATAAGGTCATAAGCGATAGGAATTAAATTAAGCCATTTGGTCTATCAAGTCTACTCCGCCATTCAATCATAGCTGATCTATCTCTCCCTCCTAACCCCATTCTCCTGCCCTCTCCCCATAACCTCTGACAATTTGTACTATCTTATCTCTGCCTTAATAATATCCACTGACTTGGCCTGACACCCGCACTAACCAAGAATGTATCTATCTCTGCCTTAAAAATATCCATTGACTTGGCCTCCACAGCCTTCGGTGGTAAAAATTCCCACAGATTCACCACCTCTGACAAAATAAATTTCTCCTTATCTCTTTCTTAAAGGAATATCCTTTAATTCTGAGGCTAAGACCTCTACTCGTAGACTCTCCCACTAGTGGAAACATCCTCTCCACATGCACTCTATCCAGGCCTTTCACTATACTGTATGTTTCAATGAGTTCCCCCTCACTTGCTCTGAACTCCAGCAAGTACAGGCCCAGTGCTCATCATCGGTTAATCTACTCATTCCTGGGATCATTCTTGTAAACCTCCCGTGGACCCTCTCCGGAGCCAACACATCCTTCCTCAGATATGGTGCCCAAGATTGCTCACAATATTCCAAATACTGGCCTTACCAGCGCCCGATAGAGCCTCAACGTTACATCCCTGTTTTTGTATACAAGCCCTCTTGAAATAAATGCTAGCACTGAGTTTGCTTTCTTGTAGTTAGTGTCAATAATTTTATGTCAACATATTCTGCGAGGTTCAGCAGTAATTTACTTAGCCTTTTTAAATTGCATAAGGGGAATATAATTGGCCAGCATGGCTGACGTGTGGGTTTGTGAGGTTGCATTTCACCACTTGTTTGAATTACTCTCTTACCGCCTGATTTGCAAATACAAATGGCATAATCATAAAATATCCCTTTTGCAGAGATGGGAATCCTTACTGTGAGGCTGATTATCATTCCCAGTTTGGAATCAAATGTGAACGCTGCACAAAATTTATTACTGGCAGAGTATTGGAGGTAAGAATAAATATTGTGTGATTGTTTAAGAAGGAACTGCAGATGCTGGAAAATCGAAGGTAGACAAAATTGCTGGAGAAAATCAGCGGGTGAGGCAGCATCTATGGAGTGAAGAAAATAGGCAACGTTTCAGGTCGAAACCCTTCTTCAGTGCTTATTGTTTTATTTTACTGTTTTTCCTTCTGTCTTTCTCATCCCTTATCCTCTTTATACAACATGCCAGTTTTTTTTTTCAGATATACAAAATGGGATGAGGGAATAGATTCATAGAGTTATACAACGTGGAAACAGGCCCTTCGGACCAACTCGTCCACACCGGCCAACAATGTTTCAGCTACACTAGTCCCACTTGCATGCGCTTGGTCCATAATCGCCCAAACCTGTCCTATCCATGTACCTGCCTAACATTTCTGTCTAAATGTTGAACTGGGAATCATTGTTCATTTTTCCACTTGAGGTTATGTTAGCTGGAGTACTGTAGCTGAACACAATTATACTTCATGCTGGAAGTAATCCTCTCTGGGAATCATAGATTCTACGGGGCATTTCTTTCAGAAATACCTGTAGTTCTTGAGTAGTAATGCTGGTTTAAACTGAAGGTAGACACTAAAAGCTGGAGTAACTCAGCGGGTCAGACAGGAACTCTGGAGAAAAGGAATAGGTGATGTTTCGGGTGGAGACCTTTCTTCAGAATCAGAGTCTGAAGAAGGGTCTCGACCCGAAATGTCATCCATGCCTTTTTTCCAGAGATGCTCCAGAAATACTCCAGCTCTTTGTGTCTATCTACCTATAGTTCTTCCCAGCCACGTCATTTCAAACAAACTGTTTACTTGCATATTGATTTCATGCTTGATAATATGAACTCACTTCGTCACATTCCTTTCAAGTCTATAGGTCACCAGCAAATCAAAGTGACAAGTTTATCTTAACAGCTCAATATTCTTAGAACATGGTTGTTCTTATTTCCCTTTTCAACAGCCTCAATATGTTTCATGAGATAATTATTTTCCTCCCTTTGCATGGCTCATGTTCTTTTAGAGGGTGTTCTTCCACCTTCAGGTCAGCCAGCTTCCTTCCCAGCATTATTTGCAGCATTAACATGTCGGGTATCTCTCAGACAGGAAGATCTTATGGAGGTTTATAAGATAAAGAGGGGAATAGACAGGGTAGGTGCACAGAGTAGGGGAATCACGAACCAGAGGATGTGGTTTAAAAGGATTTGGGCCAAATGCGGGCAGGTGGGATTAATATAGATGGGGCACCTTGGACAGCATGAGCAATATAGAAACATAGAAAATAGGTGCAGGAGTAGGCCATTTGGTCCTTCGAGCCTGCACCGCCATTCAATATGATCATGGCTGATCATCCAACTCAGTATCCTGTACCAGCCTTCTCTCCATACCCCCTGATCCCTTTAGCCACAAGGGCCACATCTAACTCCCTCTTAAATATAGCCAACGAACTGGCCTCAACTACCTTCTGTGGCAGAGAATTCCAGAGATTCACCACTCTCTGTGTGAAAAATGTTTTTCCTCATCTCGGTCCTAAAAGATTTCCCCCTTATCCTTGAACTGTGACCCCTTGTTCTGGACTTCCCCAACATCGAGAACAATCTTCCTGCATCTAGCCTGTCCAACCCGTTAAGAATGTTGTAAGTTTCTATAAGATCCCCCCTCAATCTTCTAAATTCTAGCGAGTACAAGCCTAGGCTATCCAGTCTTTCTTCATATGAAAGTCCTGCCATCCCAGGAATCAGTCTGGTGAACCTTCTCTGCACTCCCTCTATGGCAAGAATGTCTTTCCTCAGATTAGGAGACCAAAACTGTACGCAAGACTCCAGCTGTGGTCTCACCAAGACCCTGTACAACTGCAGTAGAACCTTTCTGCTCCTATACTCAAATCCTTTTGATATGAATGCTAACATACCATTCACTTTCTTCACTGCCTGCTGCACCTGCATGTCTACTTTCAATGACTGGTGTACCATGACACCCAGGTCTCGTTGCATCTCCCCTTTTCCTAATCTAAAGGGAACTGCTGTAATCATGGGGGACTTCAATTTTCATATTAATTGGGCAAACCAAACTGGGCAGGGTAGACTAGAGGAAGAGTTTATAGAAAGTATTAGAGACGGTTTCCTAGAACAGTATGTCACAGAACCGACAAGGGGGGAGGCAATCTTGGATCTGGTCCTGTGTAATGAAGCAGGATTAATTAAAAATGTCATAGTTAGGGACTCGTTGGGAACAAGTGACCACAATATGGTCGAATTCCATATTCAAATAGAAGGGGAGCAGGTTGAAACTCAGGCTAGGGTGCTTAGTCTAAATAAGGGGGATTATGAAGGTATGAGGACTGAGCTGATCAAAGTTGACTGGGATAGCAGACTCAAGAATAAGACGGTACATGAGCAGTGGTGTACGTTTAAGGGTATACTGTATAACCTTCAAGAAAAATTTATTCCTATGAAGAAAAAAAGGGGTAAGGGTAAGAACAGTCAGCCATGGCTCAGTAAAACTATAAAGGATAGTATTCGGCTGAAGGCAAGGGCATATAAGGTAGCCAGAGATAGTGGGAGGGTAGAGGATTGGGAAGCATTTAAAGGTCAGCAAAAAAATAACTAAGAGATTAATTAAGACGGGGAAAATAGACTATGAAAGGAATTTAGCGAACAACATAAAAACTAATAGTAAGAGTTTTTATAGCTATATAAAAAGAAAAAGGGTGGCTAAGGTGAACGTTGGTCCATTGGAGGGTGAGACTGGAGAGTTGTTGGTGGGGAACATGGAAATGGCAAAGGCATTAAACGAGTATTTTGTATCAGTCTTCACCATGGAAGACACAAAAAATATTCCAACGCTGGATAAACAGGGGGCGGTAGGAATGGAGGAGCTTAATACTATTAAGATCACCAAGGAGGTGGTATTAGGGAAATTGATGAGACTGAAGGAGGATAAATCCCCTGGGCCTGATGGATTACATCCAAGGGTCTTGAGGGAGATAGCGGTGGGGATTGTGGATGCATTGGTGATAATTTTCCAAAACTCCCTGGAGGCAGGAACGGTCCCAGTGGATTGGAAAATGGCCAATGTAACACCTATATTTAAAAAAGGAAGTAAACAGAAGGCGGGTAACTATAGACCGGTTAGTCTAACATCGGTGGTGGGTAAAATGTTAGAGACAATTATTAAAGAAACACTAACGGGGCACTTGGATAAACATGACTTCATCGGACAGAACCAACATGGTTTTGTGAAGGGGAAGTACTGTTTAACGAATCTGCTCGAATTCTTTGAGGAAGTAACAACCCGGGTGGATAAAGGGGAACCGGTGGATGTGGTATACTTGGACTTCCAAAAGGCTTTTGACAAGGTGCCACATAAGAGACTATTGCTAAAAATAAAAAATTATGGGATTGGGGGTAATATATTAGCATGGGTAGAGGATTGGCTAACAAATAGGAAGCAGAGAGTGGGGATAAATGGTTCATACTCGGGATGGCAACCGGTAACTAGCGGGGTTCCGCAAGGGTCGGTGCTGGGACCCCAGTTGTTCACAATTTATATAAATGATTTGGAGGAGGGAACCAAGTGTAATATATCAAAATTTGCGGACGATACAAAAATGGGAGCAAAAGTAGGGGATGAGGAGGATAGGAAGAGTCTGCAAAAGGATATAGATAAGCTAGGTGAGTGGGCAACAACTTGGCAGATGAAATTTAATACTAATAAATGTGAAGTCATTCACTTTGGGAAAAAAAATGATAGGGCAAGTTATTTTCTAAATGAAGAAGAGCTGCGTTGTAATGCAACGCAAAGGGATCTAGGGGTATTAGTACATGAATCACTGAAAGTTAGTATGCAGGTGCAGCAAGCAATCAGGAAGGCCAATGGAGTTTTGGCCTTTATTGCTAGGGGGATTGAGTATAAAAACACGGAGGTCTTGCTGCAGCTGTACACAGTATTAGTGAGACCACATTTGGAATACTGTGTACAGTTCTGGGGTCCATACTTAAGAAAGGATGTACTAGCCCTGGAGGCAGTGCAGCGAAGGTTTACAAGATTAATTCCTGCAATGAGGGGATTGACATATGAGGAAAGGTTAAGTAGGCTGGAACTCTACTCTTTGGAGTTTAGAAGAATGAGAGGCGATCTCATTGAAACATATAAGATCGTGAGGGGCCTTGATCGGGTGGATGCACCGAGGATGTCCCAATGATCGGGGAAACTAGAACTAGGGGACATAGTTGCAGAATAAGGGGGGGCTCTTTTAAAACTGAGATGAGGAAGAACTTCTTCACCCAGAGGGTGGTTAATTTATGGAATTCACTGCCCCAGGGAGCAGTGGAAGCAGAAACTTTAAATATATTTAAGACTAAAATAGATGTTTTTTTAGCTGCCAAGGGGATAAGGGGCTACGGGGAGAGGGCAGGGATATGGACCTAGGTATGGTTAGTATAGTAAGACCTGAGTGATCTCCTGGACAAGTGTCGATCGCCTAGATTGGGGTCGGAGAGGAATTTCCCGGTTTTTTTTTCCCGAATTGGACCTGGGTTTTTATCCGGTTTTTTGCCTCCCCCAGGAGATCACGAGGTTCTTGGGGTGGAGAGGGGTGATAGCGGTATAAAGGGGAGGGTAGTGTCTTGTGTTCTGTGTCTTGTGTCTACTGTTTGTGGGTAAGTGTGTCTGTTTAGTGTTCAGCCATGAGCGAATGGCGGTGCGGGCTCGATGGGCCTGGTGGTCTGCTCTCGCACCTACTTTCTATGTTTCTATGCGGCCACCATTCAGATAATAGTCTACTTTCCTGTTTTTGCCACCACATTGGATAACCTCACATTTATAGGAACTCCACATTATACTGCATCTGCCATGCATTTGCCCACTCACCCAGCCTATCCAAGTCACCTTGCAGCCTCCTAGCATCCTCCTCACAGCTAACACTGCCCCCCAGCTGCGTGTTATCCGCAAACTTGGAGATGTTGCATTCAATTGCCTCGTCCAAATCATTAATATATATTGTAAATAGCTGGGGGTCCCAGCACTGAGCCTTGCGGTACCCCACTAGTCACTGCCTGCCATTGTGAAAAGGACCCGTTTACTCCTACTCTTTGCTTCCTGTCTGCCAGCCAGTTCCCTATCCACATCAATACTGAACCCCCAATACCGTGTGCTTTAAGTTTGTATACTGATCTCTTATGTGGGACCTTGTCAAAAGCCTTCTGAAAGTCCAGATATAACACATCCATTGGTTCTCCCTTATCCACTCTACTAGTTACATCCTCGAAAAATTATATAAGATTCGTCCGACATGATTTACCTTTCATAAATCCATGCTGACTTTGTCCAATGATTTCACCACTTTCCAAATGTGCTGCTATCCCATCTTTAATAACTGATTCTAGCAGTTTCCCCATTACCGATGTTAGACTAACTGGTCCGTAATTCCCCGTTTTCTATCTCCCTCCCTTTTTAAAAAGTGGGGTTATATTAGCTACCCTCCAATCCTCAGGAACTACTCCAGAATCTAAAGAGTTTTGAAAAATTATCACTAATGCATCCACTATTTCTGGGGCTACTTCCTTAAGTACTCTGGGATGCAGCCTATCTGGCCCTGGGGATTTATCGGCCTTTAATCCATTCAATTTACCTAACACCACTTCCCAGCTAACCTGGATTTCTCTCAGTTCCTCCATCTCATTTGACCCCCGGTCCCCTGCTATTACCGACAGATTATTTATGTCTTCCTTAGTGAAGAAAGAACCAAAGTAGTTATTCAATTGGTCTGCCATGTCCTTGTTCCCCATGATCAATTCACCTGTTTCTGACTGCAAGGGACCTATATTTGTTTTAACTAATCTTTTTCTCTTTACATATCTATAAAAACGTTTGCAGTCAGTTTTTATGTTCCCTGCCAATTTTCTTTCATAATCTATTTTCCCTTTCCTAATTAAGCCCTTTGTCCTCCTCTGCTGGACTCTGAATTTCTCACAGTCCTCTGGTAGGCTGCTTTTTCTGGCTAATTTGTATGCTTCATCTTTTGTTTTGATACTATCCCTGATTTCCCCTGTTATCACGGATGCACTACTTTCCCTGATTTATTATTTTGCCAAACTGGGATGAACAATTGTTGTAGTTCATCCATGCAGTCTTTAAATGCCTTCCATTGCATATCCACCGTCAACCCTTTAAGAATCAATTGCCGGTCTATCTTGGTCAATTCACATCTCATACTCTCAAAGTTACCTTTCTTGAAATTCAGGACCCTTGTTTCTGAATTAACAATGTCACTCTCCATCCTAATGAAGAACTCAACCATATTATGGTCACTCTTGCCCAAGGGGCCACGCACAACAAGACTGCTAACTAACCAGCAAGCTGGGTCGAAAGGCCTGATTTCATGGTGTATCACTGTATGATTCTATATCTATAGCACAGATAAATTCATAGTTAACATTACAATAAATTAAAAACTGTCATTAATAAAAGGGTCTCCAAAGCACTTGGGAGGTTTCTAATGTTGGAGGAAGTCGACAAAATAAATAAAGTGGTAATATGAATGCCAGTAGATTTGAGAAAATATCAACAGGTTTTACTGAAACCTACATTTTTAGGGAATGCTTGATATTTCTCAGTTGCATCTTATTCTTGGCCCTTTAGTTTAGTTTAGAGATACAGTGCGGAAAACAGGCCCTTCGGCCCACCGGGTCCGCGCCGACTAGGGATCCCCACACATTAACACTATCCTACACACACTAGGGACAATTTTTACATTTTCCATGCCAGTTAACCTACAAACCTACAAACCTGCACGCCTTTGGAGGAGATCAAAGATCTCGGAGAAAACCCACACAGGTCACGGGGAGAATGTACAAACTCCTTACAGACAGCACCCGTCGTCGGGATCGAAGAAGATAGTGCTAAAATTCATGTGGCAATTGACAAGGATGGTCATAAGGCCATGTGATAGGAGCAGAATTAGGCCATTTGGCCCATCAAGTCTACCCTGCCATTCAATCATGGCTGACCTATCTCTCCCTCCTAACCCCATTCCCCTGCCTTCTCCCCATAACCCCTGGAACCTGCACTAATCAACGAATGGCTTTGGGGTAGTACAGAGCAGAGTAGGCGGAGCATAACACAAACTAGATTGAAAATCATATTTATCCTTAGATATATTTCTGACGTGTGGAAGGGTGTGGCGATGAAATGTGCCCAATTAGGCACCACATTTGATAAAAGATTGATAGCAGCAGTTGCTGAAACTGTGATGAAATATACATGTTGATATTTTCTGAATATTAATATTTGACAATTGAATCAATCGACAGAACCTGAATATTCTCATAAAATCAATCATTCAAACCTCTCATTCTTCTAGGCGGGAGAAAAACATTATCATCCAGACTGTGCAAGATGTGTCAGGTGCGAGGAGATGTTTGCAGAAGGTGAAGAAATGTATCTGCAAGGTATAAAAACGAAATAAATATTCTTAACAATCTTGATAACTTTTTTATATGCACCCATCCATGTTTTTTTTCTGGCTGCTCCAGGAAATCTTAAACTTTTGCATCCAACGCATTAGAAAAGGTTCTGTGAGGTCACTTGAAGTTGGGCATTAATGTGATTCATCTTAATGAAATCATCTTCGTATTACTACAAATTCAGGCTGCTAAACATTATAAATAAAATGACATTATTTATTCAACAAAATAATGTTTAATCAAAAGTTCTAAGAGTGAAATTGAAAGTGAAAATTAGAATTCTGATAGATTGAGTATTTAAACAGTTTCATATGATCGCATTGCATCATGAGTTGCACAGTTATGTCTAGGAGGTACAAGGCATTCAAATGGAAGGTATTAAAAGTTTTCATGGGGTTCTTTGGGCAGAGTTTACTGTCTTATAAATACCCTCCAGATATTGTGATTTGATGCATGGCAGACTGGTTCACAGGATAAGCTGGCTGATTTGATCCAAAATTGGCTTGATGATAGTAAGCAGAGGGCAGTATGGAAGTATCTCAACCAGGTCACCTGCAATTTATTCTCTAGCTTCCAACAGTGTCCTCAGATATATCTGGTTGGGTCCAGGAGATTTGTCAACCAACATGTGCCTTAGGAGTCGAGTCAAGAGTTGGTTTATTGCCATACGAACCAGAACGGAACGATGAAATTCTCACGTTGAGAAAACTCTTCAACCATAATACTGATTACCTTCAAGCCACTTCCATTAGCTGTACCAAGTTCCCCAGTCTTCATGTCTTTCTCCACTGTAAAAACAAATACCCATGAGGGACTTTGAGCACCTTCTGCTGCTTCACTAGGAGATGACCACTTTGGTTTCTGAGGGGCACTATTGTCTCGCGAGTCACCTTGTTACTTTTAAGTACACTAAATCTCTTTGGTATTCCCTTCATAGGATGTACCTTTATTTCCTCCCAGCATCTGTAGAATTCCTTTAGTCTTGCTTTATTTTGTTGAGTAGTGCACCTGTCTCTGCAGGAACTGGTTTTTGCACAATTTTAAATCGAAACGGTATTTCAACTCGAAGCCTGCAAATCACAACCTGCGAACTTTGGAAACTTTGGAGAACTCCACAAAGCACCAAGCAGAATCACAGTAGTATCCAGTAAAAAATAATCACTAACTCTTGCAGGAGACACTGAGGAGTGTTGGAAGGGGTGTGGAGTTGAGAGGGCTCTTGGTGCTGAGGCACATTTGGCTCTCGAAGGAAACTAGATGATTTATCCTTTTGTGGTCAAGTTCTGCATACACAACTTTGGTTCCAGAGATAGGGGGAAGGTGAACGGAACTTGGATCAGTGTCAGGATGAAGGTATTGGAAGGAAGAGAGTATAGTCTGTGACCTTGAAGATGGGTTTAATGTCTGGATCTCAGGACAAACTGCAAGCTAATTGAGAATGTGATGCTGAATCCTCACAGAGCGACTGTCGTACTGCTAGACGATTTTTGCGCGAATGTCGCGCGTTAGTCACTGCCGGCCTGTCACGTAAATGACACGTAAATGATCCCCAAGTGGGACAGGCCCTATACTTTTCATTGGGGTGCTTTAATTACACTATGCAAAATAAATGACTCTCCGTTTGAGCTCGAGCAAAGGATGTCTTGACTGAAAATGGAACTTCCAGTCAGATCAGAACATAAGACATTTTAAATCCTCAAATTTTCTCTGTCACTTTGATAATATGACTTAATTGCTATTGGATAAACTTTCATATACTGTTAGGCAATTTATTATATCTGGCTCAATAATAAATCTAATTTGGTTCTGGAATATATTGTCTAGAATTTGCAGGGAAATTACAGCATTTCTGTATATATCTCCTGACATTTATTGCCACTTGGAGATGGAATCATAAAATAATTGAGATAAAAGGTGACGGTCATGTCCTTGCCAATGGGGAAAGAGTTCCCTGCACTATATTTGAAACTCTGAATATGAGAGCCCTTCAAACACACAGCCAAGAATTTCTCTATGGATGAAAAATATTCTCCTCATCGCTCCTCACCTTCCAACCACTAGGTTTTGGTTGATGCTTGCTGATTTTCTAGCTCCTTCACAAAGGGATATAGATCATTTATTTTTACTCTTTCCAAATCCCTCATAATTTATCAAATAACCTAATTTCCCTCCATCTCACTTTGTTCCAAAAAGAAAAGAAACACGAGTTTAAACAATCTTTCCTCAAAACTATTTTTTTTTCTGTTCCTGGAGATGTACTCAGAAATGTTCTCTGCGCTAATGAGAAGGATAATTCAAATGCAGTCTTGATGAGTACATGGTTCAGCCCTCATTTCCCTTGCAGGCCTCAGAACATGAAATATCTGGCTGCCTCCAGGGTCACAAATTACAAATTTGAAAAGAAGCCTAATATTTCAATTAGACTTAGGGTCTCGCCTTACATTAAATGGTCCTATGACCCCTTTGAGCTGATGCGTTCTATATTTAAAAGTATTGACAATTTCCCATTGTTCATCAACATGGCATTTCATTTAGGAGGGAACTGAGCATATCATTGTCATTTTTACTGGCTACAACTTGTGAAATTGCCTGAGGCAGTACATCTACTGAGCTTATTATCTGCCAGTGATTTCAAGTAATCCCAATGATTGAGCTCGGCATTCTGCTTAATAAAAGGATCAGTTCAGCACAGGGTTTGGATCCAGTGCAGAATTATAAACAGCAGACACAATGCAGCCAGGCTGATGTGAATGCAGCCCCATGTAGGTCAGTCACATTGGATTGACATCATATACAGGCATTGTGAATTTGAGTCCACTGATAAAAGCTAAGCATCGGTGGGCCGCACGGTGGTGCAGCGGTAGAGTTTCTGCCTTGGAGTGCTTGCAGCGCCAGAGACCCGGGTGCTGACTGTATGTAGTTTGTACGTTCTCCCCGTGACTGCATGGGTTTTCTCCAAGATCTTTGGTTTCCTCCCACACTCCAAAGACGTACAGGTTTGTAGGTCAATTGGCTTGATATATGTGTAAATTGGCCCTAATGTGTGGGATAGTGTTAATGTGAGGGGATCGCTGGTCAGCGCGGACTCGGTGGGCCGAAGGGCCTGTTTCCACGCTGCTTCTCAAAAACTAAAACTAAACCAGGAATGGTAAATCTTGCATTCAAGTTATGAACAGCTTCAAGTGGCTCAGTTTTGTCAATAGCTTGTGCTAGTATGATCCACTGCTGAAGAATGGAAAAATACTGCAAATAGAATCATGCAGCACAGAAACAAGCCTATCAACAGCCCCCCCCCCCCCTCCCCCCATCCCTTCCCCCATGACCATGATGACCATTGAGTACCTTTCTATTCCAATCCTATTTCCCAACCCTCGGTCCCTAGACTATAATGCCTTCATGTAGAGATACAGGAAACAGGCCCTTCGGTCCACCAAGTCCACGACTATCATCGATCACCCATTCATATTAGACAACAGACAATAGGTGCAGGTGTAGGCCATTCGGCCCTTCGAGCCAGCATCGCCATTCAATGTAATCATGGATGATTAGTTCTATGATATCCCACTTTCACATCTACTCCCTACATGAGGCAATTTACAGAGGTTGATTTACCTACAAACCTGCACGTCCTTGGGACGTGAGAGGAAACCAAAGCATCCAGAGGAAGCCCACGAGGTCACAGGGAGAATATGTAAACTCCGCACAGACAGTGTCAAAGTCTCCGGCACTGTGAGGCAGCAACTTATAACTTAGCTACTTATAGGACATTCATAAGAATTGCTATAAAAAGAGTGCACATGGTAATAAATTCACAGGAAATTAAAGTGAAAATAGGCAATTTGCATAGTTGTTTGCAAACAGTCCCTTAACCTATTCATTACATTTTAATTAGAGTCATAGTCATACAGCGCGGAAGCAGGCTCTTTGGCCAAACTTGGCCATGTTGACCAAGATGCCTCATCTATGCTAGTCCCACTTGCCCGCATTAAGCCTATATCCCTCTAAGCTAGGAACCTCTCAGGACCGGACCTATCCATGCACCTGTTTAAATGCCTTTTAAATGTTGTTGTATCACCTACCTCAACTACCTCCTCTGGCTGATCATTCCATATCTCCCACCACCTATGGAAAAGGTTATTCCTTGGGGCCCTATTAAATCTTTACCCTGTGTCTTAAACCTATGTCCTCTAGTTCTGGATTCCGCTACTCTGGGTAAGACCAGTGTATTTTGTGTTCTCTAACTTGCTGTCAAGGGGGATAGATTATTGCCACGGTTGCTGTAGGCATGGGCAGAAAGTGTAGTAGACTTTAAGGCTCATATCCTTACTTCTTAAGCTCCTATGCTGTGATCTGTATGTCTGTTTCAGGTCAGGTCGGGGGGAGTTCCCCCCACCATGGGTACCATGTAATTCTGCGCTACCTGCTCCATGGTCGGATAGTCGCCGACTAAACCGTCTCCCCCACCTGGTTTGCCAGGTGAGGAGCGGGGTGTGGACCCCCAGCAGGACCAAAAACAAGACCTGTCAAAGGGCGGATGAGCTCCTAGCGAGCCAACGACCGTCCACACTTCAATAGAAGTTGCGATCACTGTTGTACATAGCATTGTATGGAACGATGATAAAGCACACACACCAAAATCCTATACTTCCAGCAGTGGAAGTCCGCAGGAACTGGAGGACAGAGATGTGTGGTGCGTCCGTCACCGTTCCCGTTGGAAACCAGCACCACTGCATCGCTAACGTTTTCAACGATGATGAAGTTTCAACAAATCTGTTGGTAAACATGACAGGAACGGTTGACCGTAGAGGCAGGATAATCAGTGAAAATTAACAGAGAAATACAATGTAACTGCACAAAATCTGAAATGGAAATGAGCAAATGCTGACATTTAAAATTGTCAAAGTCAGTGTTGAGTCTTGGAAGCAATGTTGTGCTCAGTCAGAAGATGAGGTGATATTCTTTGACCATACGTTGAGCTTGGTTGGAGCAAGGTTGGATGAGGACTTAAAGGTCAGGAAGGGGATTGGATGGTGAATTAAAGTGACAGGCAATTGAATGCTCACAGACTCAGCTACACAGATTGTAAGTTGTCTCACGGAATTTGTGGAGCTATCTCTGATATGGCAGTAGCTCAAAATATAAATATATACATTGGTATTATTTTAGCTTTATGATCCAAACCAGACTCCTTCTATCTGTCGTATAAGAAGTCTGAAGAAGGGATTCGACCCGAAACGTCACCCATTCCTTCTCTCCAGAGATGCTGCCTGTCTTGCTGAATTACTCCAGCATTTTGTATCTATCCCATTCTATCTGTTTCCTATTCCCTATATAATCAAAGTTCCAAATAAATAACTTGTAGCCATCAAGATGTTATTTACTTACTTACTTGCTGCCTATTATGCCTCCTGGCACATAGGGCAGCAAGGCAGGTCCTCCACTCCTGTCTGTTCTGGGCTAGCTTCTGGACACTACCCCAGGTCAGGTCCATTGTTTTAATTTCCTCCTCTACAGTTCGACACCAGGTGGTTTTGGGTCTCCCTCTTTTCCTTTTCCCTTCTGGTGTCCAGTGCAGGGCTATTCTTGGGATGCTGTCTGGTTCTCTCCTCAGTATATGGTCAATCCAGTTCCAGCGCCTTCTCATGATGATGGTGTCCATGTTCTCTTGTTGGCATTGAGCAAGGAGATTCATCAAGATCTGAGTAGACCTAAACCCTGTGCAGATTTTCTTTATTTAAATTCATTTAAATTCATTTGAGCATGTTTGATGTTTTTTCCATTTTGTTTATTCTTTGTTTGTATTCACTGCAGGTACTTTAATCTGGCATCCAGTCTGTAAGCAAGCTGCCAGGGCAGAAGAAAAACAAAAGGTAAGTTGAAAGAAATATTGCCGCACCTGTAACAAAATAACTGACTTATAAGGTTAAATATCAATTCATCAATATTGTTTTAAACTCATTAACATTAAACGACAACATTCTCAAATGGCCTCTATTATTTTCATTTATTGTTGAAGTTTGTTTTACACTATTGCTAAATGATTTAAGTAATTTTTCCAAATTTTATGCAGTTTGGTTATGAACATGCCATTTTGTACGAGATCATTAAGCTGTATTAAACTTTTCAGGAACACTCTTTTACTGACCATTCTTCTATGGAGTTCAGTGTTGAAATGTAGAAAAGGGCATTTCTGGATAATTTTCTATCTCTCCAGGAATTCACTTCTGGGTGAAAATTTAATCTGAACCCAGGTGTAATGTCCACACCAAGGACATGCAGGACAGTGTTATTCCTCAGCCCCACCACTCACTCTGGAACAATTTAACTGTGGCGTCCTGGATGTGATTCTTGTTGGGCCCTCCTGGGGCAACAAGATTTCCCCAATGTATCACTGGTATAGGATGGCCAGCATTGAACTGTTAGATTTGTTTCTTACCTACCACACAACCTTCAAACTTTTCCCTCAATCCTCTTGGTAATCACAGTCAACTCGCCTTCAGATACATGCCCTGGCCTCCCAACTCGCTGGTCTGCAGACACTTAGATTTTGTGTCCACCAGATAGAAACATAGAAACATAGAAAATAGGTGCAGGTGTAGGCCATTCGGCCCTTCGAGCCTGCACCACCATTCAATATGATCATGGCTGATCATCCAACTCAGTATCCCGTACCTGCCTTCTCTCCATACCCCCTGATCCCTTTAGCCACAAGGGCCACATCTAACTCCCTCTAAATATAGCCAATGAACTAGCCTCAATTGCCTTCTGCGGGAGAGAATTCCACAGATTTACCACTCTCTGTGTGAAAAAAGTTTTCCTCATCTCGGTCCTAAAAGATTTCCCCTTTATCCTTAAACTGTGACCCCTTGTTCTGGACTGAAATTCTAACCAACTAATCTCATGGTCCCCAGAGGCTTCCAATGACGATATCAATCTCTGTCATCCAATCAAGGAATGGGCGACGTTTAGGGTCTGAAGAAGGGTCTCGACCTGAGACATCACCCATTCCTTCTCTCCAGTGATGCTGCCTGGCCCGCCGCGTTACTCCAGCATTTTGTGTCTATTAGTTTATTAATGTCGGGTGTAGCAAAAACAGTGAAAAGCTTTTGTTTGCATACCATCCACTCAAATCAAATAATCTATCTATGAAAATAATCAAGACACGCACAAGGAAAACAGGCAGAGCAAAGATAAAAACACCAGAATGCAGAATATAGTTTGACAACATTGTAGCATACCTTTTGTCTACCTTGTAGCATACCAGTTCCAGATTAAAAAAACAATGTTGTATGAGGTATCTTGGAAGATCAGGACTAGTCTGATAATGAGAAGAAGCTGTTCCTGAATCTGGTGGTACGTGCTTTCAAACTTTTGTATCTTCTACCTGCCCGAAGCAGGGGAAGAGGGAATGATCAGGGTGCGTGATTATGTTGGCTGCTTTCTCGATGCAGTGCGAAGTTTAGATGGAAGTCGGTGGTGGAGAGCCTAGTCTGCATGATGGACTGGGCTACATCCACAACTCTGTAATTTGTTGATGTCTTGGACAGAGCTGTCACCAAACTAAACTGTGATGTGATGGCTTCTGGCATCTGCATGTTGGGTTTCAGAGACTTCATCCTCCTCCCTTGTCAAAAGAGATTTTGTGCCATGTCACTGACCTGCAGATGGAGTGACACAATAATCCTGAGATAACACAATTGGGATGTTAATGTATGCAACAACTATCAGGGAACTCGGATGTACTTTTATATCCCAAGTAGAAATGTAGGCCTGGATATTGGAGAATGCCATGCAACAGAGAGTCACCGTGGTGATGGTCGTCCACCACTGTAACACTTGGCACAGAAGGCTTCGGGTCTTTAGTGGCATTGTGCTACTTGGAATCAAATATTAATTCTTGGATACTGCTAGTGTTGTTGGGCCACTTGAGGCCTGGATGTCTTGGTACCAAGAAAAGGCAATGATGGTGGTTGGGGGGGGGGGGGTTGGTGGGAGGCACCAGAGGGCATTGAATGTAGGTGGCATGGGATTAATTTAATGCTGATCATGGACTGGAGGTGGGAAGAGGTGTGCATTGTCTGATGGGGATGAGGTTTATGGCCAGTAGTTTGACAATGTTTGATTGGGGATTGGGAGGGAGATCAGCGGGAATGAAGAAAAAAAACGTGAAAAACCTGGTAAACTGAAATAAAATACAAAATGCTGGGGAAAACTCAGCAGGTTAGGCAGCATCTTTGGCAAGAGAAACGATGTATGTTTCAGGTCCCAAACCCTTCATCATCATTGAGAAATAGAGAACAATGTTAGTCGAAGGCGCAAGGTTGAAACTCATGCGTAGGAAGGAACTGCAGATGCTGGTTTAAACCGAAGATAGACTGAAAATGTTAGAGTATCTCAGCAGGACAGGCAGCATCTCTGAAGAGAAGGAATGGGTGACGTTTTGGGTCGAGACCCTTTTTCAGACTGAGGTGCTGCATTCACACTGTTCAAACTCCTGGCCAAACTTCCTGCAAAACATTAACCTGATCAGGAAACATGCTGTCCCTTGCTGATCTACGTTGGTTATCATTGTTCTGAAATAAGAGTAAGAGATGATCTGGTATCAATGTCATCTACATGTAAGCCATGGCATATCCTGGCTTATTTATATATATATAAAGTATATCGTCTAATTCTGAAAGTCACCGCATATGTTGTTTTGTGTTTAGGTTACTCGTACATCTTCTGAGAGCATCACATCTGTTCCAGCCTCAAGTACTTCAGGATCCCCAAGCCGTATAATATTTGTAAGTATATTCAGTGTTTTACAGAGATAGAATACCTCAATATTAGTGGTGAATAAACTGGCATTAATAAATAGCATAAATTGTGGACAGTGCGGTAGAATTCGTTTTGAATTATTCTTTAAACATTGAATGAGTCACAAAATGCACAGAGTCTCATGCCTAGTGTAGGGGAATCGAGGACCAGAGGACTTAGGTTCAAGGTTAAGGGAAAACGATTTAATAGATATCTGAGGGGTAACCTTTTCACACTAAGGGTGGTGGGTGTATGGAACATGCAGCCAGAGGAGGTAGTTGAGGCTGGAACTATCCCGATGTTTAAGAAACAGTTAGACAGGTACATGGATAGGATAAGTTTGGAGGGATAAGGACCAAGGTGGGACTCATGTAGCCGGGACATATTGGGCCGAAGGGCCTGTTTCCACACTGTTTCACTCTATGACATTCAAGCACATTCCCTCATGGGATAAGCCAAAGAACATCATGCATTGTGCGGCTAGAGAAATTTGCAGATAGGCCATTCTCTGCAAACTGTCCAATGTAAAGTGGAAAACCGGTGTGGTGTGGAGGTGGTGGGAGGGGGTGAAAACTGTGAATGGAGCATTAAATGGAGCATCATCTCTGAATTATGCAGCATAATTCATGCAGCATCTCTGAATTATTTGACACCTGTAGTGTATAATTTTATATAGTCAAAACTGAGCACACTATCACTAACCATTTTAAATTATGGAAAACAGATGTCAGATGTAAATGTTTGTTTACTCAAGTCATGAAATGTAATTTTAAAGCTTCCAAATTTTCAAATGGAAAATTTCTGACATTTTGGTTTAATATATTTAACCGACCCAGTGAAACAGACTTAGTTATCTTAACTGAATCCAGATGTTACCAAACAACGAACAACTAATAAAATCTTGGTGGTCCAGAAAGAACTTGAATAGGTTATCAGTTTAACAGTGATACAACCATACATGACCCCTCTATTCTAACCTATTCAAGTGTTCTGTGCGATTTGAGAGAAAAAGAGAATACTCCCAAACAACTGAAAACTAAACTCAAAGTTATTTGCCACAGTTATGGCTCTGGTCAATACTATCATCCATGGGACATAATAGTCTCATTGTGCTGTGCTTGGCCTCTATAACTCATTCTGCTGAAGTTAGTCAATGGAATGCACAAATCTGACTGTTACATCCAATGATATCAAATAGAATAACTTTCTACACAGGGGCTGCGGAGCGTTTTTGAAAGTGGGGGAGCTGAGCGATCACTGATCACCAGCCTTGTGTACGTGTGTGTGTGTGTGTGTGTGTGTGTGTGTGTGTGTGTGTGTGTAGGGGGAGGTGGGGGGGGGTTGCCCCGACCTCACCCAGCGTCCCATGTGCGTATTCGCAACCAACAAGCGTGTACCCAGCCTTCGTCACCCCACGGCCCCGGGGGTCGCCAGACGTCTCACCTGGCCGACAAGGGGGTCTGGCACTGGCACGGTGTCTGGAGCTGTGGGCAGGTGTCTGGCGTCGAGAGTGTGGCCAGCATCGTGGATCCCAGTCTGGGATAGAGGGGAGAGGCGGTCGGCAGCGCTTGGGGGAAGTTGAGGATCGCTCCCGATCTGTAGGGCAGGTACCTGGGTGATAGGGTGTGTTGGCGATTGGGGCTCCAGCTTTGGGACACGGGTGGGCAGGATGCTCCGTATCTGAAGGACAGCGGTCTGGGACAATATCCGGGGTGGCGATAACGGCGAAGCTGCGAGTGACTGTGAACGGTCTCCCAATCCTCAACGTGAAGCAATCAAGTACAATAAACATTTAAACATCAAACAGTGCCTCGCCAGCCATTCGGTTGATCATTAATGATTGCATCAATATCTTGCTCATTGCCAATTTATAAGGCAGCTCCTCCCCCCCCCCCCCCCCCCCCCCCCCCCCCCCCCCCCACCCCCCCCCCCCCCCCCCCAACACCCCCCCCCTCCACATTTCCTCCTGGATGGGGCCTTCAGAACTGCATACAATACTCCAAATGTGGCCTAACCACAGTTTTACAAAACTGCAACATCTTCCTGACTCTTATACTTCAATAAGGTCATATAGAATAGTCGAATCAGGCCATTCAGCCCAACAAGTCTACTCCGCCATTCAACCATGGCTGATCTATTTCCCCCCTCCTAAACCCATTCTCCTGCCTTCTCCCCATAACCTCTGACACCCGTACTAATCAAGAATCTTATCTATCTCTGCCCTAAAAATATCCACTGACATGACCTCCACAGCCGTCTGTGGCAAAGAATCCCACAGATTCACCACCCTCTAAAGAAATTTCTCCTCATTTCCTTCCTAAAAGAATATCCTTTAATTCTGAGGCTATGACCTCTACTCCGAGACTCTCCCATTAGTGGAAACATCCTCTCCACATCCCCTCTATCCAAGCCTTTCACTATTCTGTACGTTTCAATGAGGTCCCCCCTTCATTCTTCTAAACTCCAGCGAGTACAGGCCCAGTGCCGACAAACGCTCAACATCTTTTAACCCATTCCTTCAATGTTCTGACCAATGAAGGCAAGCATACCATATGCCTAGTTAGCACTCTATTTACTTGTGTTGCCACTTTCAGAGAGCTATGGACTTAGACTCCTAGATCCCTCTGTACATTAATGCTGTTAAGGTTTTGCCATGAAATTCAAACTTTCCCCTTATATTTGACCTCCCAAAGTGCAATATCTTACATTACTGACATTTCTACTGCAACTTTATTTATTTTATCGGCTTTCTCCTACCTTAGAAATCTCCCAAGTGATTTGGAGACCCTTTTATTCATCAGTTTTTAGTTTATTGTATTATTAATTATATATTTATCTGCATACAGTCATACAGCACGGAAACAGGCCCTACGGCTCAGCTTGGCCAAGCCGACCAAGGTGCTCCATCTACACTAATGCCACCTGCGCAAGTTTGGCTCAGATCCCTCTCAACCTTTCCTATCCATGTACCTGTTCAAATACCTTTTGAATGTTGTTATAATATCTGCCTCAACTCCCTCCTGTACCAGCTAGCTCCATGCACCACCCACCCAAGTTGCCCCCTAAGGATCCTATTAAATCTTTCCCCTTCCACCTTAAACCTACTGGTTCTTGATTTGCCATTACCCTATGCTTCTCTCCATGAAGGCAATCTTCTATCCAGTTGGCTAGGTCTCCCCGAATCCATTATCATTGGGAACCTAATATAATTGCCTTGCTAAAGGCCAAAAAAACAATGTCTATGGCTTTGCCCTCATCAACCTTTTTGGTTACTAACTCATAAAACGCAAATGGATATGTAACACATTATGTCCCACATACTAAACCATGCTGACTATCCCTAATCAGCACCTGCCTATTTAAATGCATATATATATATATAGAGGCACAACATCCAGTCTTCCAGCACCTCACTCATGTCTAATGAAGATTCATATATCTTGCCAGAACTCCAGCAATTTTTTCTCTAGCTTCCCACAGTATCTTTGGAGACAATAAACAGCGAGGGGTCCATCACCAATCCCCGAGACACACCACTCATCACAGGACTTCAATCCCAAAATACCTTCAATACCACCCTCTATGTCCTATGATTAAGCCAATTCTTTATCCAGTTTACCAGCTCTGCCTGGAACCAAGCTGGTTACTAAGCTCGCGGAATGGCAACTGGAACCTCAACTTCCTCATCAACAGACCACAGTCTGTTCGAATTGGCAAAAATGAATCTTCCTCAATAACAATCTGTACGGGAGGACCTCAATGGTGCGTGCTCAGCCCCCTGCTTGACTCACTCTATACTCACGACTATCTAGCCGAACACAGTGCGAGCACCATCCTCAAGTTCTCAGATGACACCACCAATGTTGGACGAATTACAGATGGTGATGAGTCAGAGTACAGAAGTGAGATCGATCGATTGACCAAATTGTGCCAGCACAACAACCTGGCTCTCAGTGTCAGTAAGACCAAGGAACTGATTGTCAACTTTAGAAGAGGAAGGATGAGGACCTATAAACCTGTCTATATCGACTGGACGATGGTATAGAGAGTCAAAAGCTTCTCCTGGACACAGCACACTTACGCAATTATAAATAAACCCAATGAACGCCTTTACTTCTTGAAAAGTTAATAGAAATTCAGTATATCAGAAAGGATTCTCTTGAACTTCTACAGGTGTACAGTAGAGAGCATATTGACTAGTTGCATCACGGCCTGGTTGAGAAACTTCAATGCCCAGGAGCATAGAAGAATGCAAAAAGTGGTAAACACTGCCCAGTCCATCACAGGTTCTGACCTTCCCACCATCAAAGGGATTTACCGGAGGCGCTTCCTCAAAAAGGCAGCCAGCTTCATCAGAGACCCACACCACCCTGGCCACACACTTATTTCAGCCCTGCCATTGGGAAGAAGATACAGGAGCCTGAAAACTGTAACATCCAGGTTCAGGAACAGCTTCGTCCCTACAGCCATTAGGCTATTAAACACTACAACCTCCAAATAAGCTCTGAACTACATAGACTACTATGGTCATCATTGCACTATTATTGTTTGTTTGTTTCTTATGTGTGTGTATTCGTGTGTGTGTGTGTATGTATATAATATATATATATATATATATATATATATATATATATATATATATATATATATCAATATATAATCTATATATGTATATAGTGTATATCTGTATATAGTGAGTATGTATATATACACACACTGAACACTTTTTTCTCATTATATTGTTTACAGTGTACTGTGCTTACATATTCTGTTGTGCTGCTGCAAGGAAGAATGTTATTGTTCTATCTGAGACAGATGACAATAAAACACTCTTGACTCTTGACAAACCTTCCAGGGCAGCTTACCACGCTGAACCTCACCAAAGTCTTTGCTGAAAATCGTTTTGACCACATCTAAAGCCCTGCCCTTATTGACCCTCTTGATTACTTCTTCACAAAACACAATAATATTCATGTTGATATACAAACATGATATAATGCAAAGCTTAACATTCCTTTACATTTTATTTTCTTGCTATTGGTGTTCGACAATTTATTTTGAATGAGCTAATCAATGTTTTTACTAAGGTTAAGGAATTTGTGATAAATTCATGGAGCATCCATTCACATTCCTGCAATTTTACCCCTACTGTGAGTAATGTCTGAACATCTCCGTCTTCCCAAGTTGGATAATTTACACTAATACCCAGGCAATTAGAAGGGTTTCGGCCCGAAACGTTGCCTTTTTCCTTTGCTCCATAGATGCTGCAGCACCCGCTGCGTTTCTCCAGCTTTTTTGGGTACCTTCGATTTTCCAGCATCTGCAGTTCCTTCTTAAAAACCTACAAACTTGTACGTCTTTGGAAGTGGCATAAAGAAGCATTGTTCCAGAGGTGGATTGAGGATCCACCATTGAACTTCTAATCCAGTACAACTATATTTTTAAAAACAGTATATCTAAATTTAACATGTTTAACAGCACAAAGTAATTATTTTGTGATATGTACATTATCTGTTTAGATTCTGAACGCTCTAGTATTGTCCTCAAAAGGAGTATTAAAGTACAATTCATCTTTATTTCCATTTTATACAAATGTTGTATAAAATTATGATGTATACCCAAGTTATTTGGTTAATCATTTCAATTCATTTGAAATCAACTTGAGTACAGTTGTTCTGCTATAACATATATTTCTATAATGTGAATTAAAACAATTTTGTTTAGTTTAGAGATATAGTGCGAAAAAGGCCCTTAGGCACACTGCATCCACACCGAGCAGTGATCCCCGTACATTAACCCTATCATACACACATTAGGGATAATTTACATTTATACCAAGGCAATTAACCTACAAACTTGTACATCTTTGGAGTGTGGGAGGAAACTGAAGATCTCGGAGAAAACCCACACTGTTACAGGGCGAATATACAAACTACATCCAGACAGCACCCGTAGTTGGGATCGAACCTGGGTCTCTGGTGCTGCAAGCATTGTGAAGCGGCAATTCTCCGACTGCTCCACCTTGATGAACTAGGAAAAACAATTTGTACTCAATTTGTTATACTGCAACGTGTTTTTGATCAGATACTATAGATACAACATAAAGGTTACTTTGGAAGTTGGCAAGCAGGTAAAAAATGCTGTCTTGGGGCAGAAAACATTGTTTTCATGTAACTGCCTTAAAGTAATCAGACACCATTAGCTCTTAACAATACAGCTGTTACTATAACTGAGGCAGGCCATGGAAAATGACAAGCAATATCCATTGTTGACATGTGCAATATAGCTGTGTTAAATTATGCAACTATGTAATATAGTGTTAAATATTTTTAGCTTGCAGTAAAAAAAGTAAGCATTGCTATTAAGGAGACGTTTGTTTCTGAAAACCCTGCAGATGAAATACATTTGTCTTTGAAAGACTGAAACTCTGTGGTCCCCAACTCTCTTTCCTCTATTGTCTCCACTGTTGTTTTAAATTGCGATTTTCTATCACATTGGCTTTCTTAGGAACAAAACTCTTGCTTTATAACAGAACTATCTGTCGTCTAATATTCGAAACAGTTGACTCTTTAATTTGGTTCCTTTGTGTTCTGTGCTTCCTGCTCGCTGACTCTTGCATCTTTCCTTTGTTCTCTCTCTCGTAGGCCAAGCTAGATGATGAGATTCTTGACTACAGGGATTTGGCTGCTCTTCCCAAAGTCAAGGCCATTTACAACATTGATCGTCCTGACATGATCTCCTATGCGCCGTACATCAATTACTCTTCCATTGACAGGCATAGAATGGGGGAGGTACTGAACAACTCATATTACTTATTAAAATAAGCATGGAATTTTATTCTGGACAGCATTGCATTTGATAAGATGATTTTCATGTTGGTAACAGATTACCTAAGAAAAAAAAGCCAAATATAAACATTGCAGCCAGAAGAGATTTTGTACAAATATGAATATATTGATGTTATGGTCAAGGTCATTGAAGGGTGAGATTCTTTTTCCTTCATAATGTTACAGTAGAATTTTGTGAAACTGATGATCCTTCCTTGTGGCAAACTGGTCTCCATGAAACAAATGAGTTATATTCTTGCTCACACCATGATCAATTGAACATTTTACCCTGAGAATTCCCGCTTTAATGTAAACAGGCCTCTCATTTGGGAGTCACATTTTCTCTTCACTACCTGGCCAGAGGAAAATTCCATGCCAAAGAATCTCTACCTTCAAGTATTAATCGTGTAACATTAGTAGTCTAAGATGTGCCCCTTTAAATGAATCTTTTGGTACACCAGTTTGTCCTGGTACATGTTGTGCCCACATACATTGAAATGATGCTGTTTGCTACTCCACTAAATATTGGACTGTATTGTGCTGATGCCACTTTGCAGTTCCATTGAGAACCAACAAAGGCTGGTCTCAGTGTTCATGGAAGGGCATTCAGGTTTAAGTTCCCGAGCAACTGCAGTCAAGAGCACATTGTAAATTCTCTGGATGCTTTCAAGAGAGAGTTAGATAGAGCTCTTAAAGATAGGATATGGGGAGAAGGCAGGAACGGGGTACTGATTGTGGACGACAGCGATGATCACAGTGAATGGCAGTGTTGGCTCAAAGGGCCGAACGGCCTACTCCTGCACCTATTGTATATTGTAAATAATTGCAGACACATCTGACTTTTTATTCTGCTCTTAAACTTGTCGTTAAATACAGAGGATTCCATAAATTGTCTTGCATCCAGTATCTTGACATTATCATATTCGTTGCTGATTGCAAGCATGGCACCATTGATTTTTTTTTAATTTATTATATTTCTCCACCTATTTTTCTATGTTTCTATTTCTAAATGTTCCTGATTATCAGTGAAAATGGGAAACCGTGAAAAGGCCCTGTGACTCCAGAGTACACCTGTAGGAGGGCTGCATAGAACAGCAACATTGCACGGACAGCTGAATGGCTAGTGAAGTTAGACACAAAATGCTGGAGTAACTCAACGGGACAGGCAGCATCTCTGGGGAGAAGGAATAGGTGACGTTTCATGTTCCCAACGTTGGGGGAGTTCAGAACCAGGGACCACAGGTTAAGAATAAGGGGTAAGCTATTTAGAACGGAGATGAGCAAACATTTTTTCACACAGAGTTGTGACTCTGTGGAATTCCCTGCCTCGGGCGATGGAGGCCGGTTCTCAGGATACTTTCAAGAGAGAGCTAGATAGGGCTCTTAAAGATTTCGGAGTCAGGGGATAAGGCAGGAACGGTACTGATTGGGGATGATCAGCCATGATTGCATGGAATGGCGGTGCTGGCTCGAAGGGCCGAATGGTCTACTAATGCACCTATTGTCTATTGGCTCTTGGCATAAAGTGATGTGGCCTGAAGGCATGGTTTTAGCTCAGTAGTTCTGGTGCATTATGTCTATGAACACATAGTTCTGTGGGCACTTTTTATGATCCTGCACTGTAGTTGTGGAAAAAAATGATTCATGAAATGATGGAAGGTATTACAGCAGGATATCAGTCCCCACAGATGTTGTATCTTGGCAGGTGGATTATAAAAAATCACCCTGCTAGAAAATTTTAATCCATTACACTTATGCTTTGCCCACGTTTTAAAGTGTTTACTCATATTTTCTGATGAATTCTCTTCCATTGGAGAATTGGACACATCTTAGCACAGATGTAATTTCCCTTTCAAATTTTCTTTATGTAAAGTATTGTCCATGCGCACAGTATATAACTTTACTACTAAAAGTCTGATCTTGACCACTTCCTGATGTTCTGCATATTGATTTTAGAAAAAACACTGGCACTTATGGCTGTGATTTTTGGCCATCTTACTCAGAGTCCCCCTCCGCTGTGCAGGACAAGAGGACTTTCCCCATTGATGAAAAATAAAAGAGTTATTAGTGTTTAAAAAACGTTGAGATTCTCTCTCTTGAAGGCCACGCCCCTTCCGGAGGGACTATAAAACCCAGAGGTGTTGAGTGCCTCAGTCAGTCTCTGCAAGATGGGGGAGAGAGAGGGTCACGTCTCAGTCTGAGCTGTGAATAACACTGAACACATGTCTGCTAAACTGTGAGTGGTTTTACTGACCTGTCAGTGCCCTTAATGTGGTTTGAAAATATAGTTTGGAAATGTTAAAGCTGTGTTGCCTTTGGTTTGGAAATGCTAAAGCTGTGTTGCCTAATTAAAGTTGCCTTGCCTAATTAAAGTTGCCTTGCCTAATTAAAGTCACCTTGCCTAATTAAAGTTGCCTTGCCTTCTATATAATTAATAGTCTAATCTTGACCACTTCCTGTTTGCGCTTTAATTTGATTTTAGAGAAAACACTACCACATACGGCTGTGATTTTTGGCCATCTTACTCAGCGTCCCCCTCCGCTCATCAGGCGCCGAGGAATTTTCCCATTGATGAAAACTAAAATAGTTATTAGTGTTTAAAAAATGTAGAGATTCTCTCTCCTGCCAATCACGCCATGAAGGACATTTCCCTTCTGGTGGGAGGTGAGAGGGAGTATAAAACCCAGAAGTGTGGGCGTGGCTCAGTCTCTGCAAGATGGAGGAGGGAGTGGTTATTACTAAAGAGAAGGCGCCTGTAAAGCTGAAAGGTCTGCGGGTGGATAAGTCACCTGGACCAGATGGGCAGCACCCCAGATAACAGAGGTGGCATTAGAGATTGTGGAGACATTCATTGCGATCTTTCAAGAATGACTAGAGTCAGGGGTGGTTCCAGACGATTGGAAAATTGCAAATATTACTCCACTGTTCAAGAAGGTTGCGAAGCAAAAGGGTGGAAACTATAGGACGGCTATCCTGACTTCAATAGTTGGTGAGATTTTAGAATCCATTATAAAGGATGAAGTTTCTGAGTACTTAGAAGCACACGATAAAATAAAATTCTTCCCATCATTGAACAATAAAAGTTTTATTTGTGTTTAAAAAAATGTTGAGAATCTCTCTCCTGTCAGTCATGCCATGAAGGCCATGCCCCTTCCAGTGGGAGGGGGGGAGGGATTATAAAACCCGGAAGTGTGGGTTTGGCTCAGTCTCTACAAGATGGGGGAGGGAAAGCTCACAACTCTGCCTGAGCTGTGAATCAACTGAACACACTGAATTTCTACTGAACTGTGGGTGTGGTGTTTATGTTGTGATTTGTGTGGTTTGATGGTGGTTTGATGGTGGTTTCACCCTGCTTGAAATGGTATGAAACTGCATTTGAATGTGGTGGCCTTGCACCCTGCATGAAATGGTATGAAACTGCACTTCAATTTGGTTGTCTTGCACCCTGCTTGAAGTGGTTTGAAACTGCACGTGAATTTGGTGGCCTTGCACCCTGCTTGAAATGGCATTAAACAGCACTAGCATTTGGTGGCCTTGCACCCTACTTGAAGTGGCATGAAACTGCACTTGAGTTTGGCGGCCCTGCACCCTGCTTGAAGTGGTAGGAAACTGCACTTAAGTTTGGTGGCCCTGCACCCTGCTTGAAATGGTAGGAAACTGCATTTGAATTTGGTGACCTTCCACCCTGCTTGAAATTGAATTTCAAGGAATAGCCGTGTCAACTGCTCGCCCACCAGCCATGAGTGAGCTGCCAGCACGTCAGGCTTGAGTGACTGAGCTGTCATCCCAAGAATCCATTTGGCCCACAATGTCCATACTAGCCCTCTGGAAACCAGTTCCTTCAGCCCACAATCCCCATACTAGTGCTCCAGAAACATCCACTCTATCCAAGCCTTTCACTATTTGGTACATTTCAAAGAGGTCCCCCCTCATTCTTCTAAACTCCAGCAAGTACAGGCCCAGTGCCATCAAATGCTCATCATATGTTACATGCGACTCAATGGGAATGACAGTGTCAGTGCTACATTTACCATGGTTCAGGAACTTATGTAGCTACATAGAGGTGGGAGTGGCAGATCCAGCCTTTATAACATTGCTTATACACCATAAAAATCACAATTGGTCTCCCCTTGAATAAATCTTCTGCATGATTTAGTTGACCCCCTCCCCTAAACTCAATCAAATGTCTTTCCCCTCCCTCCTGATTGTCAATGCAAAGCCTCTACTTTGCCTGACAGAAGTGGGCTTCCCCATTTCTACCTCTGTCCTTGTACACCTGGGTTTCAATTTGCTGCCAGGTAGGAAATGGAATACGAACAGGACAATTAGATCTTCCATCAAATTGAACAGGACCTCCATATTCCTGTAGTTTTCCCCAATCTGTGCCTCCTGAACCTTTGCTGTCATTGTTCGTGTTGCTTCAGTTCCCGCCACTGTACGGTGATATTTTAAGCATCATCTTTCTTTACACAAAGCTGTATACATAGAAAGTAGGTGCAGGAGTGGACCATTCGGCCCTTCGTGCCAGCACCGCCATTCAATGTGATCTTGGCTGGTCATCCAGAAACAGTACCCTGTTCCTGCTTTCGCCCCATATATACAGGTGAGGGGGACAATTTAATCCATCCTGGTTACTTCTGACACGATTGGGCAAATGATAGTCCGATTCTAACTTCAGCTTTATATTTTGTAAAAGCCCATTTTTGAATTCTCGTGTGATCTAGTGGTTTTGGTGCACATCTTTCTATGTTTAAAATAAGTTGCTTTTCAATTTTCATTTGAGAGCAGCTCCCACCAAAACTTTTCTTCACCAATCATTATTTAATACAATCTATTCCTGCATTTCTTTTGATGATTTGGCTAAAAGCTACCTGTTTAATTGTTTGAATTGAATACTGTGGCAGGTGTCAGAGGTTATGGGGGAAAGGCAGGAGAATGGGGTTAGGAGGGGTAAATAGTTCAGCCATTATTGAATGGCGGAGTAGACTTGATGGGCTAAATAGCCTAATTCGACTATTATCACTTTTGACCTTATGGCACTCTTGTAGATAATATATCAGTTTACTTCAAGTTTAACAAAGAACTGCAGATGCTGGAAAAATCAAAGGTAGATAACAATGCTGGAGAAACTCAGCGGGTGAGGCAGCATCTATGGAGCAAAGGAATAGGTGACGTTTTGGGTATGAAGAAGGGTCTCGACCCTATACGTCGCCTATTCCTTTGCTCCATAGATGCTGCCTCACCTGCTGAGTTTCTCCGGCATTTTAGTTTACTTCATGTAGTAGTTTCTAAGAATTAACACATGTTTTTCTTTTCTTAGCCTCCTCGACTGCATTATTCAACACAACCTGAGGTAATTTTCCGCTTATGTTATTTTCTGAGCTTCTAAAAGATGTCAGCAATAGGAAAAAAGCATTTATACATTTCAGGTAGTCATTAAAATATAATTATACTCTGGTTTATTGACATTTGAACCTCAGTAGTTTAGTTTATTCTTGCCATGTGCACGGAAGTATATTGAAAAGCTTTTGCTTGTGTGCAATCCAGTAAAAAAAATAAGATAAAAGTCTGTACATGATTATAATCCAGACGACTACAGTGTAAAGATAAAGAATACAACAGTCAGTGGAAGATAAAATATGATAAAGGCCGTTAAGAGAGTTCAAAGGTCTCAAGTGAGGTAGATGGGAGGTTAGGACTACACTCTAGCTGATGAGAGGGCTGTTCAGTTGCCTGATAACAGCTGGGAAGAAACTGCCGCTGAATTTGGAGGTGTGCGTTTTCACACTTCTGTATCTTTTGACCGATGGGATGGGGAGAAGAGGGTGTGAACGGGGCGAGATGGCCCTTGATCATACTAATGGCCTTGCCAAGGCAGCGTAATGAAGATGGAATCCATGGATAGGAGGTTGGTGTGTGTGATGAACTAGGCTACTTTCTATAATTCTCTGGAAATTTCTTGCGATCTTGGGTCGAGCTGTCCCCGAACCATGCCATGATACTTTCCATGGCGCATCTGTAGAAGTTGTTGCGGGTTGTTGGGGATTTGCCAAACTTACTTAGCCCTCTAAGGAAGTGGCCTGCTTTCTTGGCCATAGCTTCAATATGGCTAGTCCGAGGACAAATTGCTGGTGATACAAAATTCCGAGGAACTTGAAGCTTTCAACCATCACTACTTCTGCACCATTATTATAGATTGCATCAGCATGGGGGTATTGCTTTGCTTCCTGTCAAGCACAATCATCTTTGCCATTTTGATATTGAGGAAGAGGTTGTCGTCTAGGCACCATGTTGCAAGGCTCTCAATCTGTTTAATGTACTCCATCGTGATATTATTTATTATTTGGCCCAACTATAGTGGTTTCACCTGTTAACCTGTAAATTAAGTTGCATTGGTGTTTGGCTGCATGGTCATATTGTTTATAAGGAGTATAGAAGGGAAGGAACTGAGAACGCATCCTTGCGAAGCACCAATGTTGAGAATTATCATAGAGGATGATTTGCCACCTATGCGTACAGATTACGGTCTGTTGGTCAGAAATTCGAGGATCCAGTTGCAGAGGGGAGTGCTGACTCCCATGTTTCATGAGTTTGGAGATGAGCTTGGTTGGGGCAATGGTCAGCATAGGAGCACTGCAAGGCTGCATACTCTCTCCTCTCCTTTACTCTCTCTACACCAATGACTGCACCTCCACAGACTTCTCTGTCAAGCTTCTCAAGTTTGGGGATGACACAACCCTGATTGGACTGATCCAGGATGAGGAGGAATCTACCTACAGACAGGAAGTGGCACAGCTGGCATCCTGGTGCAATCGCAACAACCTGGACCTCAATGCTTTTAAGACAGTGGAATTGATTGTAGACTTTAGGAAAGCACCCCTCCCCTTACACCACTCACCATCAACAACACCATAGTCACATCTGTGGAGTCATTTAAGTTCCTTGGAACTATCATCTCCGACGACCTTAAATGGGAGGCCACCATTGACTCCACAGTCAAAAAGGCACAACAGTGAATGTACTTCCTGTGGCAGCTGAGAAAACACAATCTGTCCCAGGCAATAATGGTCCAGTTTTATACAACCATCGTAGAGTCCATCCTCATCTTCTCCATCATGGTCTGGTTTGGCTCAGCCACCAAGCACGACATCAGGAGGCTGCAACGCACCGTTCGATCAGTTGAGAAGGTTGTTGGCTGCAATCTTCCCTCCATTGACAAACTGTACACTGCAAGGGCCAGGAAGCGAGCGGGTAAGATCATCTCTGACCCCTCTCACCCTGGCCACAAACTCTTTGAAGCACTTACCTCTAGAAGGCAACTCCGGACTGTCAAAGCCGCCACAACCAGACGTAAATCAGCTTTTTTTCCATGAGCAGTAACTCAACTCAACAACCAAAAGTCTGTATCCTCGTGCTCTGGTATATTATTTCATTCTTCACATGTTTAAATTATAATGTTTGATTTTTAATTGTCTACTGTGTATCGTGTTGTTACTTGCAAGCAAAGTACCAAGGCCAATTCATTGTATGTTTTTATACTTGGCTAATAAAATGTATTCAATTCAATTCAATTTCAAGCAGAGCCATGGTTGAGGTGAATGTCCTTCTTATTTAGGTGTTCCAGAGATGAGTGTGGGGCCAGGGAGCTGGCATCATCCATGGACTTGTTGTGGTGGTGGGCAAACTGCTGTATATCAAGGCTGCTTGGTAGGCTGAATTCAATGTGTGCCATAACAAGTAGAATGGCTCCAGAACTGTGAACACTTCATCCGGTACTTGGATATCCTCTGTTCTAGCCCATTGGAAAATGGTCCAATACTGTCTGTTATGGAGTTTATATGTTCTCCCCGTGACCTGCGTGGGTTTTCTCCGAGATCTTCGGTTTCCCGCACTCCAAAAACGCACAGCTTTGTAGGTAAATTGGCTTGGTAAATGTAAAAAAAAATTGTCCCTGGTGGATGTGGGATGGTGTTAATGTGCGGGCATCGCTGGTCGGCGCGGACCCGATGGGCCGATAGGACCTCTTTCCACAATGTATCTCTAAAATAAACTAAACTAAACTTTAGAAGGATTTCAGAACTAATGTCTGGTTTTAGTCTTAATTTAGTCTAAGTTAGTTTTCACACCAACTGCATTTTTGCATGCACCAGGGAACACCACTTGAAGGATGTCATTTTGTTTTCTTTTCCTTATGGCTTGACTTGCATGTTGGGCTATCAAATGAGATTCATTATCTTTAAATAGAAGCAGCAATCTCCTCCACAGAAGGACAATGAAGGTATCAGGCGAACTTGCTGCAGTGAACACATTCATCACAGATTCATCACACAACTGACTACAGCCTTTTTTTCACAAATGTGTGTCTGTCCCAAGCATGGCTGTCAATTTACTAATAGGGCAGGGCAGCAACTGTTCTCAGGCTCTGATGTGTGAGGAGCAGTGGATGTCTTGAACCGAAGGTAGGCACAAAAGGCTGGAGTAGCTCAGCGGGTCAGACAGCATCTCTGGAGCAATGGAATAGCTGACAGCAGCAGGGTCTCGACCTGAAACATCACCTATTCCTTTGCTCCAGATATGCAGTCTGACCCGCTGAGTTACTACAGCATTTTGTGTCTATCTACAGTTTAAACTAGCATCTGCACTTCCTTCCTACACAGTGATTGTCTTGAACACTGCCATATTCATCAGCAGAAGTGAGAAATAGATCATCCACGCATTTATGATGATTCAGGGACATATATTAAAACCATTTATATTTATTGACTAGACTAAGTGGGACCTGTTGGGTCCCATGTTCACATGGGAGGGCTGGTTCCCCGCGCAACATTCCACTTCTCCACCAATTCCAATATTGGTGGCCAGTGGGGGGGCTTTCTGGAGTGCTGGTATGGGTTCTTGCGGTAGCAGCTCTGTCCCTCAAACCTGATCTGCTGGCAGCTCACTCACGGCTGGTGGGCTGGCAGTTGATTCATGACTATTCCTTGAAATTCCATTTCAAGCAGGGTACAAGCCCACCAAATTCAAATCTATGTTCCTACCATTTTAAGCAGGGTGCAAGGCCTCCGAATTCAAGTGCAGTTTCATACCACTTTCAGCAGGGTGTAAGGCCACTAAATTCAGTGCAGCTTCATACCACTTCAAGCAGAGTCCAAGGCCACCAAATTCAAATGCAGCTTCATACCATTTCATGCAGGGTGAAACCACCATAAAACCACACAAACACCAAACTCACAGTTCAGTAGACATTCAGTGTGTTCAATTGATTCACAGCTCAGACAGAGTCATGACCTCTCCCTCCCCCATCACTGACCCACACCCACACTTCTGGGTTTTATAACCCCTCCCACCGGAAAAGGTGTGGCTTTCAGGGCATGATTGACAGGAGAGAGATTCTCAACATATTTTAAACACTAATAACACTTTTATTTTTCATTGATGGGAAGAATTCTCTGCACCTGCTCAGCGGAGGGGGGACTGAGTAAGATGGCCAAAAATCACAGCCATAAGTGGTAGCGTTTTATCAATATACAGTGCAAACAAGAAGTAAGTGGATTTGCAGTAGTGCCTTTTACCTTCAAGCCAAAGGGCCCAAGCCGACATTTGCAGTAAATAGTGCCTTTCAACTTCAAGCCAAAGCACCCACCCCACCATTTGCAGTAAGTAGTGCCTATCAACTTCAAGCCAAAGCACCCAAGCCACCATTTGCAGAAAGTAGTGCCTTTCAACTTCATGCCACCATTTGCAGCAAGTAGTGCCTTTCAACTTCAAGCCAATGCACCCACGCCACCATTTGCAGTAAGTAGTGCCTTTCAACTTCAAGCCAAAGCACCCAAAGCCATCATTTGCAGTAAGTAGTGCATTTCAACTTCATGCCACCATTTGCAGTAAGTAGTGCCTTTCAACTTCAAGCCAAAGCACCCAAGCCACCATTTGCAGTAAGAAGTGCCTTTCAACTTCAAGCCAAATCACCCAAGCCACCATTTGCAGTAAGAAGTGCCTTTCAACTTCAAGCCAAAGCACCCAAGCCACCATTTGCAGTAAACAGTGCCTTTCAACTTCAAGCAAAGCACCCAAGCCACAATTTGCAGTAAGCAGTGCCTATCAACTTCAAGCCAAAGCACCCAAGCCACCATTTGAGTAAGTAGTGCCTTTCAACTTCATGCCACCATTTGCAGCTAGTGCCTTTCAACTTCAAGCCAATGCACCCACGCCACCATTTGCTGTAAGTAGTGCCTTTCAACTTCAAGCCAAAACACCCAAGCCACCATTTGCAGTAAGTAGTGCCTTTCAACTTCATGCCACCATTTGCAGTAAATAGTGCCTTTCAACTTCAAAAGCACCCAAGCCACCATTTGCAGTAAGTAGTGCCTTTCAACTTCAAGCCAAAGCACCCAAGCCACCATTTGCAGTAAGAAGTGCCTTTCAACTTCAAGCCAAATCACCCAAGCCATCATTTGCAGTAAGTAGTGCCTTTCAACTTCAAGCCACCATTTGCAGTAAGAAGTGCCTTTCAACTTCAAGCCAAAGCACCCAAGCCACCATTTGCAGTAAATAGTGCCTTTCAACTTCAAGCCAAAGCACCCAAGCCACCATTTGCAGTAAGTAGTGTCTTTCAACTTCATACCACCATTTGCATTTAGTGCCTTTCAATTTCAAGCCAAAGCACTCAAGCCACCATTTGCAGTAAGAAGTGCCTTTCAATTTCAAGCAAAGCACACAAGCCACCATTTGCAGTAAGTAGTGCCTTTCAATCTCAAGCCAAATCACCCAAGCCACCATGTGCAGTAAGTAGTGCCTTTCAACTTCAAGCAAAACACCCAAGCCACCATTTGCAGTAAGTAGTGCCTTTCAACTTCAAGCCAAAGCTCCCAAGCCACCATTTGCAGTAAGTAGTGCTGTTCAACTTCAAGCTAAAACACCCAAGCCACCATCTGCAGTAAGTAATGCCTTTCAACTTCAAGCCAAAGCTCCCAAGCCACCATTTACAGTAAGTAGTGCCTTTCAACTTCAAGCCAAAGCACCCAAACAACCATTTGCAGCCAATGCCTTTTTACTTCAAACAAACCATATTTTCATTTTGAAACCCCATTAAGGGTACTCACAGTTGTGTAGCAATTTGTTCAGTTATTGAGAGCTCAGAGAGATGTGACCCTTGGCTTCATCCATCTTGCAGAGACTGAGTGAGGCACACCACTTCCTGGTTTTATAGTCCCTCCCCCTTCCTCCAACGGGGGCAGCAGAGAGAATGGTGGATTTTTTGTAAACATTATTATCTCTCTGATTTGTGATCGATGGGGAAAATCCTCCGCACCCGTAAGGCGGAGGGGGGCTCTGAGTGAGGTGGCCAAAAATGATGGCTGTAGGTGGCGCCGTTCTGTCGGAAATCGCAGCACAATGGGCCAAAAGCGGTCACGATCAGAGATTTAGTAATGTAGATTAATACAAACATACAATTTAGGAGCAACACTATACCATTCAGCCCTTCAAGTGTGTTTAGGTGTTCATTATGTTCTAACATGCTGGAGAAAAAGTGGGAAGGAACTGCAGATGCTGGTTTAAAACGAAGATAGACAGAAAATGCTGGAGTAACTCGGCGGGACAGGCAGCATTCTGGAGAGAAGGAATGAGTTACTCCAGCATTTTGTGTCTTATCTTGGACTAATCGTGGGTCAGGCTGCATCTATGGAGAACATAGATAGGCTCTCTACTCTGGAACAAGGATCAAACCACTGAGTTACTCCAGCACTCTGTGTCCTTGTGCGTAAACCAGCATCAGCAGCTCCTTGTTTCTTCATTAAGGTTACATATATCTATTTATAAGTTCAACCTCGCACTCCCACTATTCTTTACATATCACAAATGTAATTTCCTCTGCCTTTATAATACTGTAAAGAAAGCAAATGGCATGTTAGCCTTCATAACGTGGAACTGAGTTTAGGAGCATAGAGGTCCTTCTGCAGTTGGATAGGGCCCCAGTGAGACCACACCTTGCTCCTAAATGCAAAGCTGTGAACAGTCTTTTGCGTGCCTGGTGTCAGGCTTGTGAACTGTGTGGACTGGCAAGCCAATTGAGTGTAATTAGGGACTCGGTATTATGGATGTTGGCCTGGATGAAGACCCTGGTTTATTTACTCCTTCCAGTAACTTTGGAGAACATTGCAGAGGTCCAGTGCTTTCAGGTAGTTTGGGTTTTAGGCATACAGGAGAGGAGTGGTCAGGTGCTATAGACCTGCACGAGAAGGTAGACGTTCCCGCCCCCATGAGTCTCGGGCAGATGGGGCTCGTCAGCCTGGGATGGCAGTCCTTCTAGGAGGGAGAAAACTCTGATTTAAAACCTCCACTGCCTTGTGGCCATATCCAGTCATGGAAAAGGCTCCAGGAGTAAACCTCAAGAAAATCCAGTCGGAGCCCCTAAGGCCGTTCGTCGTTGTCTACAACCTCTCTCTCTGGCAGCTCCTGCGACGGCGCTGGTGCCAAACTGTAACGGCCCTGCTGTTCCTTTGGATCGATCAGTGACGTGGAAAGGGGGGGGGACGTGCAGCATGGCCATCAGCCTGTCCTCCATATGACATTGCCCAGGCTTGCATCTGACCAGGATGCATCACCCATGGTCACTCATGACTGAGGTGGGCCTACTACAGGAGATCAGAATCACTGCAGCGCAAATGACCATGATACTGCTCCCCAAAGGCTACCTGACCCGCTGAGTTCCTCCATCTCTTTGTGCTTTGCTCAAGATTCCTGCATCTGCAGCCACCTGCGTCCCCATGGGTTTCTTATCAGGTTTTATGTCTTGATTTTCAAAAAAGTATTTTCCTCAATCGACGAAAAATTCCACTGATGCAATGAAGGTGATGGTGAATTTTATGTTATCAATTTCTGCAATCAATGAAAGACAGCTCTCGGGATATGGGAAATGAGGTACATTTTCCAAGGTCTCAGGACGTTGCTCTTTGGCCATCGGGCAGTATTGTGCAGAAGACCATAGATGCTCATGTCTGCGATGGCGCTGTAAGGGCAGAATCACCAGTGCAGGTCCACCGCTAATTTTCCGGCAACTGGTGGTCAGGCACCTCCTTTAATCCAGATAAGGGCGCATGGTGGCACAGCTCCAGAGTTGGTGCCATACAGCACCAGAGACCCAAGTTAATTGGGTGCTATCTGTTTGGAGTTTTTACATTCTCCCCATTGACTTGCGTGGGTTTTCTCCGGGAGCTCCGGTCTCCTCCCACACTACAGATTTGTACGTTAATTTACTTTGGTAAAATTGTAATTTGTCCATATTGTGTAGGGTAAGGATAGTGTGGAGAGATCACTGGTCGGTGCGGACTTGGTGGGCCGAAGGGCCTGCTTCTGTTCTGCGTTTCCAAACTGAACTAAACAGACAAAATTACAAGAGTGTACCTGAAGCCCCTCTTGCAAGCCCCCCCAAAAATGTGGCGACTAAGTTGGGTGAGGTGGACGATTTAGACCTCATCGGTACTTCCGTGGCAAGTCAGTGGGTCAAATTTGCCCCTGCGAATTAGGATAAACAGATGGTATCGTTTAGTTTAATTTAGAGATACAGCGCGGAAACAGGCCCTTCGGCAAACCGGGTCCGCGCCGACAAGGATCCCTGCACATTAACACCATCCTACACCCACTAGGGACAATTTTTACATTTACCAAGCCAACCTGTACATCTTTGGAGTGTGGGAGGGCACCGAAGATCTCGGAGAAAACCCACGCAGGTCATGGGGAGAACATACAAACTCCGTACAGACTGCACCCATAGTTGGGATCGAACCCGGGTCTCCGCCGCTGCATTCGCTGTAAGGCAGAAACTATACCGCTGCGCCACTGTGACTGCCCGGTGATCAGCGTGGACACCATGGGCTGAAGGGCCTATTTCTAAGCTGTATCACTAAACTGAACTAAAGTAAATCATGTATCCCCAATGTTAAAACTAACAGGCTCGATTTTCTTCTGAGAGTTGCAGCAAGAGAATACTTAATTTTGCACCTTGGAACTGCAGTGAACCTTAAGTGTTGTGATTTTGGAAGCCCAATGCAAAACCAATGTTGTAAGACTGATTGTTCTGAACAAGTGACAAGATACTGATGCCTGCTAATGAGAACATGAGTTTTTATATTTTCCAGGACGAACAGGAAGGACCGCGGCAACGTAGAGCTTCCAGTCCTGGATCCTTTGCGTCTCTTGGCTATGGACGCTACACACCAACATGGTCTCGTTCACCACAACATTTCCACAGACCAGGTAATAATTGCACTACTATAGTATCTCCTCTTACATAACACCAAACAGAAAATATCATGAGGTTTTCTGCTTCCCAGTCACCAACGTAACTGACTAAATATCTACCTCGAGCCAAAAAGTCATTATAATAGTAAGTAAGTAAGTAAGTAAGTAAATGCTATTTATATAGCACGTTGAAACCAAAGTGCTTTACATAGAAGAAATAATTAGGTTTCCGTACATCCATAGAAAAATTAAAAAAGAAAAATGACACATTATAGAATTTAACATGAACGACCCCCACAGCAGAATCAAAATGTTCCACTGTGGGGAAAGGCACCAGAAAGTTGTCCTCTTCCTCTGTGATCACCCGAGGTCGGGGCCTATTTGTGGCCTCCGCAGCCAGTCTGATGTTTTCAGGCCCTCTTGCCGGATGATGGAGCTCCGGCGTCGGGAGAAACACTCCTCAGTGGCTTAGAGTGTCTGGAACGGCCGCTCCCTTCCCGGAGACCGCGGCTCCCGATATCCACAGGCCGTGCTGGTCGGAGCTCCGACTCTGAAGATCTCGGCGAGAGATCCCAGGTTCCGCGGTGTTTTAAAATCCAGCGCCGGCCACGGCTGGATAGGTGGTCCAAAAAAAATTATCAGCTTGGTGGGATTCGCAGTGTGGCTAAAAGTCAGTGAATGAAATGAAAAGGTGGAGCAATTTAGGGAATAATTCCTGAATAGAAATATTGAAAATATTCAATAAATCAGGCCACGCTTATGAGGAGGGAACGGAATAAATGTTCAGGTTCATCACCTTTCATTATAACTTGGAAGATACGTAGATTTAAGATGCAGAAGAAAGTAGGAGGGGACGTGAAAAGAAAATGGGTGGAAACAAATAAGATGAAATGACAGAAAGTTGGCAATGCAAGGTGAAAAGGTGTGGGTAAAGGAGCAAGCAGCTAGTCGACTGACAGAGGCCAATGCAACTGGCAGAATAGTTATCTGAAATTGTCAAAATAAAACGCTGTCTGGTGGAAAATCCAATGAGGATCACAGAGAATTTGATTTTATGGTAGAATTGCTTTTCTGGAACTTCAAGAGGATGTTTCACTGAACCGGCAAAATAACAACCTGATTCCAAGAAATTCCAACGAGCTTTATAACTACAGAGGTGTAAAAAGATGATGATAAAGTGAATCTTGCTGTAATTCCCAGCATTTCCATTCAGATTCCGGGTCAGGTTCATCCTGGAGACTGGAGTAACTTCAATGGAGATTATAGGCCTGTTGATACCAAGCAAAGGGAAAAGTAAGACACAAAATGCTGGTGCAACTCAGGCAGCACCTCTGGAGAGATGGAATGGGTGACGTTTCGGGTCAAGACCCTTCTTCAGTCTGAAGCAGGGTCTCGACTCGAAAGGTCACCCGCTCCTTCACTCCAGAGATGCTGCCCGTCCCGCTGAGTTACTCCAGCATTTTGTGTCTTATCTTCGATATAAACTGGCATCTGCAGTTCCTTTCTACACAAAGGGCAAAGTAATGGGACTGTCCCACTTATGTGACTTTTTCGACGACTGCCAGCACCCGTCATAGGTCGTTGCAGGTCGCCGAAAATTTTCAACGTTGAAAAGTCAGCAACGACCAGAACAAAGGACGACTCTTTGGGCGACTACTCACGACCATACAGGCTTCACCCCGTGACATGGTCGCTAGGGTGTTGCTTGTATGGTCGTGATTCGTCTCCTCAGTCGCTCAAAAAGTCGTACCGTCTTTCTGGTCGCCGCTGGATTTTCAACGTGTCGCGTAAGTGGGACAGGCCCATAAGTTTATTTTCTTATTATTTCTATTCAGTTCATCGTTTAAAATAAATATCTCTAATTTGTTTTAGTAGCTGATTTGATTTCAATAGTTTTTAGAAGTCTCTGAATGTCAGACATACTTCAAACTGTTAAAAAGAAGGGGTGGGCCATTTAAATTAGAGATGAACTGAGATTCCTTCTCTGAGGGTCATTAATATTTAGCACTCTCTTGCTCAAAAATGTGGTGGAAGTATTCTGAATATTCTTGACAGTAGTAAACAGATCATGGTGAAATGTTACTGGAAGAAGGTAGGACTGTGAAGTTGAGGTTGCAATCAGATCAGCTGTGATCTTGTTGAATGATGGAGCAGACTTGAGATGTTGAGTGGTCTGTCTTTGCTAATTTGTATGTTGTTAGGGGACAATTGCAGCTGCTGACTGGGCAACAAATGGATGATGAGGTGGATTGGGAAAATAGCAATAAAAGTTGTTGGACGTGTCATCTTCTGAAGCAAATACGATTTGTTTGTGCATGTTTTCCTACCACTGAGCTAAGGTAGTAAACTAGCCTGTGGTTACCTGGCTTATCACTGTTGCCTTTCTGAAAGGGAGGAACAATAATCTTCCAGTACCTTACCTGCACAAATGTCTGTCAGGTCCCCAGCTATCTCCACATTGCTTTCACAAGCAACATTCATTTTTCACTTTAATTCAGCCCTGGAAATGTATCAACTCTTATACATCCAACAACGTCCTTATAAATACCTAGCCGTTCCACATACCCTTTCCTGAACTCACTCTCTCCCATGTCCTCGGTAAATACATTGAGAAATATTCACTCGCCCACATCCCTTGGCTCCACATATAAATGACCCCTGTGAGCCCTAAGGGAAGCCATTCTTTCCCTGCCTAACTTCTTGCTCCTGGTATACTAAAACAAATGTCTTTAATGTAAAAGATATTTCATAAACTCCTTTTTAGTTTAGTTTAGTTTAGTTTAGAGATACACCGCGGAAACAGGCCTTTCAGCCCACCGAGTCCACCCTGCACATTAACATTATCCTACACACACTAGAGACAATTTTACATTTATACATTTTATACCAAGCTAATTAACCTACAAATGTGTACGTCTTTCGAATGTGGATGGAAACCGAAGATCTCGGGGAAAACCCATGCAGGTCACAGGGAGAACTCCATAGTCCGGATGGAATCTGGGCCTCTGGCGCTGTAAAGCAGTAGATAGAAACATAGAAAACAGGTGCAGGAGTAGACCATTCAGCCCTTCGAGCCAGCACTGCCATTCAATATGATCATGGCTGATCATCCAAAATCAGTACACCGTTCCTGCTTTCTTCTCATACCCGTTGATTCCATTAGCCCTAAGATCTCGATCTAACTCCCTCTTGAATACATCCATTGAAGTTCTTTCGCTGCGCCACTGTTCCGCCCTCTTAATTTCTTTGGGTTCTCTCCCACACTATTTCTCCTCCAATCCCAGTTATGCCACATGTTTTTTTAATTTTCCTGATCAATATCCTTTGTCATCCAAGGTTCCCTAATCTTACCAGCTCGGCATTTCACCCTTTACACATGTTAGCCCAGAACTCGTTTTTTAAAAGGTTGTCAAATACCATTGTACCCGCAAGCATCTGCTGCGCATCTACCCATCACGTCCTCTCCCATGCAGTTGAAATGATAATGAAGTGAGATTCGGCATAATTCAATGATGGTGAAATCTCCTTCTTTATTTAGTTTCCTGGGCCTGATTTAGCATTGAATTAATTATTTTAAATTTACACTTCCTAATTATAACATCGACTCATTTGATTTGAATGATTCATATAATTTGCTTCATGGTTCAGGTCCCATATGCCCTGTGGTGAATAATATGTTGATTGTATTTCCAATAACACCAATTTCCAATGCAGTTTTACAGATATTAAAAGGACAAGGGAAGATCTAACAAATGTCAGATTCTGTTCATTTGTCGGCTTCACAAATAATGGAACATTAATTTCTTTGAGTCTTTGAGAAAGATTTTTGATCTGTAGAAAATTACTCGGGGGCAAAAAATTCCTTTGATGCTCACCAAAAAAAAGATTCAATTGAAAAATAATCCTCTACAAATCTCTACAAATTGCCATCTCAAGGCAGTCATATCACAATATATTGTTTAAGAAGGAACTGCAGATGCTGGAAAATCAAAGGGAGACAAAAATGCTGGAGAAACTCAGAGGGTGAGGCAGCATCTAAGGAGCGAAGGAAATAGGCAGCGTTTTGGGTCGAGAATCTTCTTCAGACTGATTGGAGTAGGAGGAAGATAGTTGGAAAAGAGACCTGGGGGCAAGGCAAAGATGGCAAGTGATAGATCGATACAGGTGAGGAGGCATGATTGGTTTGGTAGATAGGTAGAGTGAGTAACAAAAGCTAGAAGTGAAAAGGAGACCAGCGTGTCAGATAAGGTATAAGGTATAGCAGGCAGTAAAGAAAGCTAATGGCATGTTGGCCTTCATAATGAGAGGAGTTGAGCATAGGAGCAAGGAGGTAATTCTGCAGTTGTACAGGGTGCTGGTGAGACCACACCTGGAGTATTGGGTGCAGTTTTGGTCTCCTAATTTGAGGAAGGACATTCTTGCTATTGAGGGAGTGCAGCGTAGGTTCACAAGGATAATTCCCGGGATGGCGGGACTGTCATATGTTGATAGAATGGAGTGGCTGGGCTTGTATACACTGGAATTAAGAAACATAGAAACATAGAAATTAGGTGCAGGAGTAGGCCATTCGGCCCTTCGAGCCTGCACCGCCATTCAATATGATCATGGCTGATCATCCAACTCAGTATCCCGTACCTGCCTTCTCTCCATACCCCCTGATCCCCTTAGCCGCAAGGGCCACATCTAACTCCCTCTTAAATATAGCCAATGAACTGGTCTCAACTACCCTCTGTGGCAGAGAGTTCCAGAGATTCACCACTCTCTGTGTGAAAAAGGGGGATGAGAGGGGATCTAATAGAAACAAAAATATATTAAGGGATTGGACACGCTAGATGCAGGAAACGTGTTCCCGATGTTGGGAGAGTCCAGAACCAGGGGCCACAGATTAAGAATAAGGGTTTGGCCATTTTTTGAAAACCTTTTTCACCCAGAGAGTTGTGAATTTATGGAATTCTCTGCCTCAGAAGGCAGTGGAGGCCAATTCACTGGATGCTTTTAAAAGAGAGTTAGATAGAGCTCTGAGGGCTAGCGGAATCAAGGGATATGTGGAGAAGGCAGGATTGGTGTACTGATTGTGGATAATCAGCCATGATCATATTGAATGGCTGTGCTGGCTCTACTCCTGCACCTATTGCCTATGTTTCTATCTATGTATGTATCTATAAGGGAAGAACAGAAAGAGTGAAATGTAAAGCCAGAGGCCAGGAAATAGGTGGAGGAGGATACGGAGAGGAGAATGAGGGGGTGATGGAAGATGAGCATTTGCAGAAGTGCATGCACATCAACCTCTGTCTCAGCTGGAAGAACTGCTTGGGACCATGGATGGAACTGAGCAAGGAGGTACAGGTGTTGCATTTCCTGTGGTTGTGGGGAAAGTAACTGAAGAGGTGACAGGTATGGTGGGCAGAAATTAGTGAAGCAAGGAGTTGCAGAGGGAGTGGTCACTACAGTAAGTGGAACTGGGTATGTACGGAAAGATGTGACTGGTGGTGGGATCACGTTGAAGGTGGCAGATTCTGTCTCTACACTTGAGGGCGGAGCAGTGGAACAGTGATAGTGTAGCTGCCTTTCAGCACCAGACACCAGATTTTGAACCCGACCACAGGTGCTGTCTGTACGGAGTTTGCATGTTCTCCCCATGACTGCGTGGGTTTTTTCTGGATGCTCCGGTTTCCACACACATTCCAAAGATGTTCTGATTTGCAGGTTAATTGGCTTCTGTAAATTGTCCCCAGTGTGTAGGATGGAACTAGTGACCATTGGTCGGCACGGACTAGGTGGACCAAGATGATTTGTTTCCATACAGTATCTCTAAACTAAACCGCTCTTAGTTCCATCCAGGGCCTCTAGCAGCCCTTCCAGGTGAGACGGAGGTATTTAAGTTTATGTAAAGTGCTGAGGAATGTGTTAAAAATTCGTGAGAAGGTGCTTTGTAGTAATATAATTTTGTAAATAATTCCCTGCGTTAACCAGGATCACTGACATCAAAAGGAGGTAGAATGGATAATTCACATATGGAATAAAGGGGAGGTCATTTAAGACTGAGGCGAGAAAAAACTTTTTCTCGCAGAGAGTTGTGAATTAGTGGAATTCCCTGCCACAGAGGGCAGTGGGGGCCAAATCACTGGATGGATTTAAGAGAGAGTTAGATAGAGCTCTAGGGGCTAGTGGAGTCGAGGGATATGGGGGGAAGGCAGGCACGGGTTATTGTTAGGGAACGATCAGCCATGATCACATTGAATAGCGATGCTGGCTCGAAGGGCCGAATGGCCTCCTCCACCTGCACCTATTTTCTTTGTTTCTATGGATTCATAGAATGGATAATGGTAGAATGAATAATGGCTAGAAGGATGAGGGACCTCATTGAAAGTTAACGAATAGTGAAAGGTCTGGATAGGGTGGATGAGGAGAGGATGTTTCAACTAGCGGGAGTGTCTAGGACCAGAAGCCATAGTTTCAGAACAAAAGGATGTACCTTTTGGAAGGAGACGAGGCAGAATTTCTCTCGCACAGGGTGATGAATCTGTGGAATTCATTGCCACAGATGGCTCTGGAGGCCGTCAGTGGATATTTTTAAGGCGCAGATTTGACACATTCTTGATTAGTATGGGTGTTAGGCATTATGGGGAGAATGCAGGAGAATAATGTTGAGAGGGAAAGTTAGATCAGCCATGATTGAGTGGTAGAGTAGACAAGGGGCTGAATGGCCTAATTCTGCTCCTGTAACTTGTGAACATAATTCCTTAGGCAAGCAGAAGAACAGTGACATACCAATGTATTTTTTGGAGATTATAGAACATAGAACATAGAAAATAGGTGCAGGAGTAGGCCATTCGGCCCTTATTATTGATAAAGGCCAGGAAGCAGACCGGTTTATTTACGTTCCAAGTAACGCCGTGTTTCTGAGGAAAAACTGAATGTAATGAATATTATTTAAGAAATATGTGAGAGACTACACCAGATCTCATCACCAGCCCTTGTTAGCAAATGCATTTAAACAATCCTTTTTCACTTGCAACCTTTTTATTCTGCTCAGTGCTCACCTCTGGTGGTATTCATTCCCTGCATACTGGTAGTTACAGCTCCTTGTCTACACACTCCAGCCTTCCGTCCTCCCTCACACCTAACTATGTTCCATATTTTAAAGGTAAGTTGCATGTGCTGTACCGGACAAGATGGTCTACTTTGTAACCTATCCACAGAGATAGGGGCAATGCATGTTTGTTTAGCAACTTGATGTCAGCATATTGTCTCAGGAATTAATGCACTGATTTCTGGCCCAAGGAACTTTGTGTTATTTTTAATAATATTTTTCTTCATGTATTCAGTTAAATGTTTACCAATCTTCACCTTTTGATACATTTCAGACTGCATTCAAAAATACAGAAATCTGTCCACCAATTTTGCAGCACATCTGTTTTTTTCCAGTGATTAAAATGAACCCTACTATTAATTCATCCCAAATTATCTCAAAAATGGATAGTCAATATTACCACCAGCCATGCCCATTTTGGTTGAGTCGCTGAAAACATTTTTTACATACTGGGCAGACAAAAATGCTGGAGAAACTCAGCGGGTGAGGCAGCATCTATGGAGCGAAAGAATAGGTGCCGAGACCGTTCTTCAGATTGGGCATGTTTTATAATTATGCAGCTGTTAATCCAGCATGGTTTGTACATTGTTTCTAATACAGTGCAACACAGTATGTCCTTCCTTTAAACATTAAGATATTAATTCCAGCTGTAGTCTACATAAGAATCAAATGAGAGTACAGGAAAGGACTGAAGATAACAAAAGAACAAAGCAAACATGATCATGAGTGTAGTTACTCCAGCATTTTGTGTCTCTATGATTATCACAAGGATACAGATATAGAAAGGAAGCGAATATCGAAAGGGCATTGTACAAAAACAATTGGAGTTGCTACGGCTTTCGACAGATCCCAATTCTTGATACTTAATTCCAGCATCGCAAAGCTCCATTGGGATCTAAAAGAAAAACTGTACCTGGATTATCGACTGCTTTTGGTATCGTCCTTTCAGCCTGGAAGTAAGGCCAGATGAGTTGTGAGGCCATTTTTATAGCTACCAAAATCCAGATGCAATTTTCCTCAGAAATTAGAAATGCTTTTATTTAATCACCATCAGCTCATTGGTCCTGATGGATAGATTAATATAAGATCTGCAGAAGCAGTTTCAATGCACAGAACTGACTAAGTATAATAATGTGTAAGGAGGAACTACAGATACTGGTTTAAACTGAAGATAGACACAAAATGCAGGAGTAACTCAATGGGACAGACAGCATCTCTGGAGAGAAGGAATGGGTGACGTTTCGGGTCGAGAACCTTCTTCAGTCTGAACCGAAACGTCACCCATTCCTTCTCTCCAAAGCATAGTAATAATCCATCCATAATAAAAAAAACATGAAATAAGATGTTATTGGTGCTGCATCACTATATACATTATTCATTAAATAATGCTACAAAACATATATAAACACACTCCTATCGGGCGCTCAGCTCTCTGGCAAATCATGAGCACATGACATGGTGAGCACTGCACTATGTGCATACTTGTTATTTGATGGGAACATTTGAAAGTGCTTGAAATTGAAAAAGTTTAATTAAAGGGCACATACGTGGATATGCTTGTACATTATCAAATAACCCTAAAACAGATTGGAATCTTTTATTAAATACAGACCTGTTATTATGCAGTAATGCTATTAAGTTGCAGGTATTATTTTCTTCTGATTACTGACAAAATGCTATTGATAGGAATACAAATCACCTAATTTATTAATAGCTGACATCAAGGTAGCCTTGGTTGTCTTTGTGTGAATAGTGTTGCCCTTGCCATCCAAAGCTTAGATGGTGATTTAGACTGCCTGCTAGTGTAATTACTGCATCATCTGTTTCAGTTGTGTCAGGTGGCTTTGTGTGTATTTGGTGCTTGTAGTTTGGTAGAAGCATTCATTTGTATGTCAATTCACTGGATGTAACATTTACAAGGAGGATATTCCATTGAAATGTGAATAGTTAGCAATGTACCATTGACGATGAAATGCTTTAAGACTCTTTTTGATATTTTATGGTGCAGAAATAGTTTCAGCCAATGTTATGTAATGGCATTATAGAATTATACAGCACTCCGTCATTACCCTTTAAAATAGATTTGACAGTCTATCTCTCTAATTTGTTCTTTCTGCAAACTTTATTTTTCTTTATGCCCCACTTTCATTGGTTAAGTTGTTTTGAATATATCTGCACCATCCATTCAGACAAGAATATTACAAATCATAATACCATGCTGAATAAAAATAAAGAAAATACTTTGCAGGTTATTAAATCAAACTCTTCGGGTTAACTGCCATGTGGCTTGTGAAAATAATATCAGTTCATTTTATTTTCATTGTACCTTTGCCTCACCACGATGATGCATTTTACATTAAACTTGACTCGGAATTCCTCATAATCCTTCTTACCTTTTGTTAAATATTCCCTGCAAACAAAGACATGTTCACATCTCTACTTTGTTGAAAAGTCTCCAATGCAAGGGAAGATTTTGGCAAATCTCCACTGCACATACTCTAAAGCTATAAAAAATAAAGTGTTTAAGAAGGAACTGCAGTTGCTGGAAAATCGAAGGTAGACAAAAAAGCTGGAGAAACTCAGCGGGTGAGGCAGAATCTATGGAGCGAAGGAATAGGTGACGTTTCTGGTCTGAAGAAGGGTCTCGACCCGAAACGTCATCTATTCCTTCGCTCCATAGTTGCTGCCTCACCCGCAGAGTTTCTCCAGCTTCTTTGTCTACCCTAAAAAAAATTGTGATGACCAGAAATTAATTCAATGCTTCAGTTGATACAAAATAAGTAAACCATAAACATTTATCATTGTTTCCTTATTTATATAATTATCACAGAGATCTGGTTTAAAAAGAAATGGCTGGAGGAACTCAGAGGGTGAGGCAGCATCTCTGGAGGGAAATAGACAGATGACATTTCGGGTAAATAGTTGGAAGTTATTGAATTGGTGAAGAGTGCGTAAGGCGTCCTAGATATGGGTGGAAAGCGACTGGACAAGTGGGGATAGAATAGAATTGAGGTATTTCGAGATGAGCTTTGTGGGGCTCCGTGGTGCAAGCAGAAGCTATGGGCTTGGTAGGGCAGTCCTGTTTGGGAATTTTTGGAAGGAGAAAGAAATGGATAGTGTATGGTTGGGGATCCCCTAATATTGTGGATGAAGTCCTCACCCACCTTTCCTCTGTTTCCCACAATTCTGCTCTTGCTCCCCCTTGCCCTCAGACGGAACAAGGATAAAGTTCCCCCTGGTCCACCCCACCATCTTCCCCACCCAAATATCATGGTTCAATATTTCTGTCACTTTCAATCCGATCCCACCACCAGCAACACCTCCCCATTCCCACCCGTTTCCACTTTTTATTGAGACTTCCCTCCGCATAACACCTTGCTTTGCTCTTCCTCACCTCCCAACTCTTTCGCCCCCCCTCTCCTTGGGCACTTTCCCCCCCTGCAAATGCTGGAGATATAACACCTGCCTATGAACCTCTTCTTTCACCTCCATTCATGGGCCCCAACAGCCTGTCGTGGTGAGATAGACATTGGAACAGATGCAGTGGATCTCTATTTCATTTGGTGCTCCCAATGTGGCCTCCCTTACATGAGCGAGATCAAGCTGATATTTTGACAAACACTTGGGCCAAGGCCTGCTGGAATTCCCAGTTGCTATTCCTTTCAATTCCCCCTCCTATTCTCTTGCTCCTTGGCCTCCTCCACTATCATAGTGTGGAGACATGCAAACTGGAGGAACAACACCTCATACACCACTTGGGTAGACTACAATCCAATGGCATGATTATTGAATTCTCCAATTTCAAGCCAACCTCCCCATCCCCCCCATCATTTTCCATGTGACCCCCCCTACCGTATAATGCGCGCACCTTTCCCCCACAATCCTCCCATTCATCTCCCAACGCTACATATTCCCGAGTCATACGCTTCATTTTTATCTGCCCTCTATCCCCTCAGGGCCTGTCCCCTTCCACCCATTGTCCACCCTCTGGCTTTTCATCTCACTCTTCCTCTTTCTTCCTTATCTGGTACCCTTTTATTTCCAATTCACCACTAGCCTCTGTTGCTTTCTCCACCCAAGTACCAATCATCCCTCCCCACGTATCACTTTCCAGGTTTTGCCCTACCCCTACCATTCTTTACGAGCTTTCAACTCTCTATTCTCTACTCCATCATTCTGAAGAAAGGCTCCAACCCGAAACGCCGTCTGTCCATTTCCCTACACAGATGCTGCCTGATCATTAGGCACTGGGCCTGTACACGCTGGAGTTTAGAAGAGGGGTGGACCTCATTGAAACTAATCGAATAGTGAAAGGCTTGGATAGAGTGGAAATGGAAAATATGTTTCCACTGGTGGGAATGTCTAGGACCAGAGGCCAAAACCTGAGAATAAAAGGGCATACCTTTAGAAAGGAGATGAGGAGGATTTTCTTTAGTCAGTGGGTGTTGAATCTGTGGAATTCATTGCCATAGAATGTTGCGAAGGCCCAGTCAATTAATATTATTTTAAGGTGGAGATAGATAGCTTCTTGATCAGTAAGGGTGTCAGGGGTTACGGGGAGAAGGTAGGAGATTGGGGTTAAGACGTGAACATAGATTGGCCATGATTGCATGGTGGAGTAGACTCGATGGCTCGAATGGACTAATTCTGCTCCTCCAACTTGTTGGTAAGTTGGAGCTTTGAGTTCCTCCAGAACCTTTTACTCAAGATTCAAACATCTGCAGTCTCTTGTGTCTCCACGAAGATTTGGTGATCCATTTGCTATGGGCTTCTTTGCTGACAGCTGCAAATTTGTATCAATTATATTCCCCAGCCGTGATGTCATTAAGCTGGCTGATAAACCAATCATAATGACGAATTCACACGGATGACAAACCATAAAGAATAAAGCATAATTTCGCATTAATACTAGTAAAAAGGCATTTGAAAACAGCAGAAGCGCTTATCACACTTTTAATTTTTTTACGATATGAAGTCTGGATGTTTCGAAATATTTTACTGGGGGAATTCCAGTTCTCATGGAAAAATCACTCATTCTTACAATCAGTTTGAAAATTGTTACATGGCTTCGTAGACCTTAATTTGCTGTCTTTTGTGATTACTATGATGAAGGCTACTAAACATAGAAACATAGAAAATAGGTGCAGGAGTAGGCCATTCGACCCTTCGAGCCAGCACCACCATTCAGTATGATCATGGCTAATCATCCAAAATCAGTACCCCATTCTTGCTTTTTCCCCATGTCCCATGATTCTGTTACCCCTAAGAGCTCTATCTAACTCTCTCTTGAAAACATCCATTGAATCGTCCTCCACTGCATTCTATGGCAGAGAATTCCACAAATTCACAACTCTCTGGGTGAAAAGTTTAGGCCCTCTCAGTCCTAAATGGCCCACCCCTTATTCTTAAACTGTGACCCCTGGTTCTGAACTCCCCCAACATCGGGAACATTTTTCCTGCATCTCGTCTGTCCAATCCCGTAAGAATGTAATTTATTTTGTAAGATATCCTCTCATCCTTCTAAATTCCAGTGGATATAAGCCCAGTCGATCCATTCTTTCATCATATGTCGGTCCCGCCGTCCCGGGAATTAAGTATGGCTAAATAAATGGCAGCAATTTCCATGGTTAAAATTGCAGTGTCAAATCCTCAGGTTGCTGATGGTTTTACAGTGTGATGACAAAGGTTGCTATCATTTAAATTGTAAACAGTCAGTTAATGTCAGTCTCTGTATGGATATCACATTCTAAATCGGCTAAAATGTTTGGATCATATAATCACTAAAATGTAAACATTTCTAAAATCTCCATGGTCCTTCTTCACAAGCATCTAATAGTTTTGTCCACATTGAAGTCTCATTTTTATTAATGAGAAATCATTAATTAACCATGATTTTTATATATATGGTATGCAAACTCAGATATTACGTATATATTTTACAGATAAAATTGACATCTAAATATGACTATTCTTTAAGCTTACATTAAACTCCCAATGTTTAACTCCCTCATATACGCTCTTCTAGGTTTCCAAATTTCTACAATATATATTGCTTTAAAATGCTCAGATCACATAAACATTTGGTATATAATAATATGTATAAACAAATATTTGGGCAGTTAAGTATTAAGAGAAACATTAGTAACATTTCGTTTACCATATGTTTATGGAGAATCAAGCCATTCGTCCCATTCTCAAAAGCTTAATGTAAATATATTATGACTCATTACAGTCGCCATTTAGCCTGGCTTCAAATACTGACAACAAAATGCATCAGAAAGATTCAAGTTATTGGTAAACAGTTGCGAGCTAGAATTTGTTTCATTATGAAAACAAGCTGAAGCCCAATGCACAAAGCAGTATTTTACCAATAATGGATGTTTTTGATTGGTATAATTTTATATAATGCCATAGATCAATCCAACTTTTGTTTCAAGCTATAATACCCTTTTAGTGGTAAGATGGACAAGGGGAGGATTTGAAGAGTTTGGGAAAATTACATCTGCCAACTGCAATTGAAAGCCCTCTCCACATTATCTTAGATACTATTGAAAAATAAAATCTTAACTTTTCTTGGGAGTATGTTTCTACCGACCTGGAAACATGGATATTGCATCTTGGTTTTGGAAATGCATATCTCTTGCCTAGTTTCTTGATTCTCACTATGGCATTATATCCTTTCATCACTTCCCATTTAACTATATTCCTCTGCTTCCCATTTGCTGTTCTCTACCTTCTTTGCTTTTCTCTTTGGAGGCAGTGAAAGTCGCTGGAGCACTCCCAGCTTATCCATGAACCTAGACAGCAAATCTTATGTCCAGGCTCCCAGACATTTCCATGTTCCAGGTAGGAATCACATGTGCTTTGTTGTTTTTGACAAATATCTCTGCCCCTTTTTAATTTATTTTTTGCATTTGTACAAGACAATCTCAAATTCACTGACATTGAAATGATAATTTTATGTTATGTATATATCCTTTTGATTTTAAGGATGTGGAAAATGAAATCACATTGAAAGATAATAGAGGATAAAAGTAATTGTTGGCCATATTTTAATTTAAATTGTAAATTTCTATGATAGAAGTTTTAACCCATTTAAAATAAGCTGCTTATAATATCAGTTTGCTATGTGGAAAAGCACTATCTAGTTTTGTTGTTGAATTATTTTTTTAAAATAGGTGTTTTATGGAATGCACTTGGTTTGGTCCGAACTAAATCTGGAATGCCAGTTTGACTGAAGACACTTTCAATGTGCATTCATTGAAAGAATAAATTATCTGATTACCAAAACAAATTAATTGCACACTCATCAACACACACATTAGGGCGGCATGGTGGGACATTGGTAGAGTTGCTGCAACAGAGACCTGGGTTCAATCCAGACCACGGGTGCTGTCTGTACGGAGTATATACCTTCTCCCCGTGACCGCATGGGTTTTCGCCGAGATGTGTTTCCTCCCACACTCCAAAAACATACAGGTTTGAAGGTTAATTGGCTTGGTATAAGTGGAAATTGTCCCTAGTGTGTCGGGAGGTTTTAATGTTTGGGGATCGCTGGTCAGTATGGAATCAGTGGGCCCAAGGGCCTGTTTCTGTGCTGTATCTCTAAACCAAACAAAACTAAAAAGCTGAAAAAGTTTACATTTCAAAATTAGGTCATGGTTCATGTACCTTATCTCTTCTGGGATTTGGTTTCTGTTGATCACTGATTTCACATATTTTGTACCAATGCCATATATTCTGGTTTAAACCCATGCATTATATTAAAGGGCAGAACATGCAACCAATTATTTTATTGGGAACCTGCAATTGAAATATTTCATTCAGTCTTGGATTTCTTGATAGATATGTTCAGATTAATCCTTGGCAACATTTCATTAATTGCTTCTGTCACAGGAAGAGACAGGAAGCACACCAGGCCGTACAGCTGGCAGGACAAAAAAAAAGTAATATTTGATGCAATAGGTTATAATAATAAAGACTGCAGTCTGCAATGTTTTCCATTATTAACAAATCTAATGTGAATTTAAAAAACTCTTGATTGTATATGAATTCTGATGTGTGTGTTGATGAGTGTGTGTTTGGTGCACAGGTATCAACTGGAGAACTGGAAATTAAATGATTTGTAACTATGGGTAAAAAGAAAATGCACATCTATATCAGATCTATTATTATAAACTACAATCTTAAGGTGCAATATAGTCAAATAATGACAAATATTGTATTTGCATTTTCTAAAATGCTCCTTTTTAACCTGCAAATTATTCATTAAGATACTTTTAGGAGATATGCAAGGTCAGAAAAGGCTTTCACCATTACATTATGTGTTTGGTGAAATAAACAATATGTTTCATTCATTTTGCTCAAATCCCAGCACTAGATATTATGTGCATAGTGGTTTCCTGGTGAATTGTCTAATAATTGAGATCTAGGGACACAAGCGACTCTCGATGTTGGTACCAAGAGCAACAAAAAGTCTGCTGGAGGATATCTGTGGGTTGAGCAACACCAGTGGGGAGATAAAACGTCTCAATGTTATGAGTTGAAGCTTGGCGTTAGCACATTGGGAACTACGTAGCTGTGAATATCTTAAGTTCAAGTTCAAGTTCAAATGTATTTGGCACGTGCACCATAAGGTGTAGTGAAATGTAATAGTAAGATTAAACGAGAACTTACCAGTTTGAAGTTTGATCTTTATTTTATGAGGAGGAACGTTGAGGGAATACGTGAAGAACCCCGCCAGGACGCATGCGTGTCATTCTTCAAAGCAGCGGTGTGGAATCACAGATAACTATAATGACTAAACATAGTAAGATTAGAGAAGAGATACCAGTTCAGGATATGATCAAGGGTGGGAGCGGAGGGCACGAAAACTTTTAATTAAATCCAAATCATAGCCCCCATTTGTGGATAAATCATAGTACAGAACTTAAAAGTGTTTCTGCAAATGTTCCAGGTTCTATGACCGGTTTATGATAAAATCTTTGGAATGTTCGTTCCGTTGACCATCCTGCAGTCTTGAGGATTTGGTCCATAGGAACATCCAAGTGTTTTGCTGCTGATGTAGCTGCAGCCCTGGTGGAGTGAGATTTAAAAATGTTAGTATCTACTCCTGCCTTCATTAAGAACTGTTTTAACCATCGTGAGATGGTCTGGGCTGTTACTTTTTTATGTGGCTGTTTGTGGCTAATTAACAGTGCCATTTCTTTCCCTCTGATGACTCTTGTCTGTTCAATGTATAGTAGTAAATGAGTTACTACACAGAGGCGGTCATCCGTCGGGTAGGCCCTGAATTCTATTTTTTGCCCTGCTGTTCCTGGTCTGTTCTGTTTTATTAAGTCATGGATAAGAAAAATCAAATTCCCAGCTGAAATGGTCAAGTTGTCCAGCCTTAGTTTTTGTAGCGACTGGACCCTTTGTGCCATGACCAAAGCCATCAGCATGACCATTTTCATAGTAAGTTTCTGTAGGGACAGAGCTGTTGGTGGAGACCAGTTTCTCAACATGGTCAAAACAATACTCACGTCCCAAATTTGGGTGTACCTGGTTCTTGGGGGATTCGTGTTGAAAATGCCCCTCATTAGTTTGGTTACCAGGGGGTGAGTCCCTACAGAATGCCGCTCTGTTCCTTGCCACAGGTAGTTAGACAGAGCACTTCTGACACAGTTGATAGCACTGTAGCTGAGCCCCTCATCGTAGTGTAGACTAGCCAGAAATTCCAGAACAGACAGAATATTATTGGATCTGTGGTTGAGGTTATTGTCGTGACAGTACTTTCCCCATTTCTTGATGTGCACCAAGTACTGTTTTTTTGGTGGACTGTCTGTGGGCCGATGCAATCATGTCCATTGTTCGGTCCGTCAGTCCCATGTGTTGTAGAGGCGCTTTCAGACTCTCCAAATTAGTAAGTTGGTATGTTTATGACAGGGGTGACTTTCCTGTGTTACTGGATGGACTAGCAAATTCGGTCTATGTTGAATTGTGATGCACGGTTCTAGTGCCATGTCTAGTATCACTGGGAACCATGGTTGAGTAGGCCAATCGGGTACTATAACAATCCCAGATGCAGAATCCTGTTGTACTTTCCTTAGTACCCGACTGACGAGGCAGAAAGGAGGGATTGCATAAACAAACAATTTCCCCCAATGCAGTGAAAAAGCATCTGTGGCTGCTGCCCCAGGGTCTGGTTCCCATGAAATATAACTTGGTAAATGGTGATTTAGCCTGGAAGCGAAAAGATCGATATCTGGTGTTCCATATCGTGCTGTAATTTCAGCAAATACATTTTTATCCAACATCCATTCAGTGTTTTCATTTAATTTGCGTGACCTGGTGTCTGCCACTAAATTTAGTTTACCTGGTAAATAGGTAGCTGATATCCAAATATTCCTCTGGATACACCATTGCCAAATTGTGTTGGCCAGATTGTCACATGATGTCGATTTATTTCCACCCATATGGTTGATATATGCTACCACGGTGGTGTTGTCAATTTGTTGTCTAACATGCTGGTGATTTAATCCCGAACAATATGACTTAAGGCCATGGAATGCATTTAACATTTCCAGGTAGTTTATACCCCGCGCTTTTAATAATGATGCCTCCTGTGCATTCCATCTCCCTCCACAGCTCGAGATGGAATTGGTGGCTCCCCAACCAAGTGCACTGGCATCAGTTTGGAGTACCATAGACGGGTTGCTGGTAATTAGTGGGTTGGAACAATACTTGATGTTGTGTTCCCACCACTTTAGTTCTATAATGGCTTCTGTAGGTAGCTCCATTGGCCTGTCAAAATGGCCCCCATTAATTTTGAGTGCTCTAATTTTAGGTCTCTCTAAATTTCGATAATGTAAAGGTCCGAATTGTGTGGCTGGAAATGCGGCCACTATTTTCCCAATTATCCTGGCTACCCGTCTAATGGAGGGTTTGGTGATGTCAATGATTTCGCTGCAAGCCTCTTGTAAGGCTGTAGCCTTTTCTATCGGCAAAGTCACTGACATGTGAAGCGAGTTAATGGTGAACCCCAGGTAATCCATTTTAGTTGAAGGTGTTAATTTACACTTAACTGGATGGATGATGAACCCCAGTTCTTCGAACAGTTGTTTTGTGGCTGTTACTGCTTGTTTAGCCAATTCCAAAGTTTTGCCAACAATAAATATGTCATCCAGATATGCCATTATCATATGTTTCTGTTTTTGCAGTAACGCCAAGGCTGGTTTCAAAATTTTTGTGAATAACCTGGGGGCTGAAGTTAGCCCATTTGGTAGTGCCCTGTATTGTCAGAGCAGTCCCATCCAGTTGAATTTTAAATAACATCTGTGGTCACCTCTGATGGGTACTGTATAGTAAGCATCTTTTAAATCGATGCTTGCCGTATAGTAGCCTGCAGAAACTAATTGCTTAGCAGTAACAAAAGTTTCCATTTTGAAATGAATATATTGTACAAATGTATTTAATGTTGTCAAATCGATGATGACGCGGCAACCACCATCTTTCTTGTGTTTTATAAAGATATTGGACACAAATTCCTGTGATTTGTGTTGGGTGTGTTCAATGACTCCTTTTGTATGTAGTTGTTGTAGTTCTGCATGTGCTTTAGATTTTTCTATGCCTATGAGCACGAACGTTCGGTTCGGTGCATGCTGTACTGGTGAGTTATGTTTTAGTATAAATTCTATGGTATAACCCTGGACACTGCTTAGAATGCAAGTGTCTGGAGTTATCTTGTTCCATACATCCAAACAATATCGTAACCTCCCACCAACTTTCGTGCTCCCTTTCATTTTTAAGGAACCAGACCCACCTACCTCCATGGTTACCAGTGGTGGTTCTGTTATTTCCTCGTCATCTTCGGTGGATGTTGAGGCGCCGTTGTTTGGGTCTGTTGATGGGTTGGAGGCTGGCGCATTTTCCAGGGCGGTCATCCTGGGCCATGCCCTAAAAAAGACCGCTGTTGGGTGCCCCTAGTTTTTGCGCTCCCTGCGCTGTGTGTTGCCCGTCTGGGAGGTCCGTAGGGCTGATATTTTTTGCCGAAGTATGTTTTGGTGGCTGCCTTTATTAGCCCCAGCGTTTTCACCTCTTCATCCAGTTGCTTAACTTGTTTGGGTAAATCCCCTCCAAACAAAATAATTGGCGGTTTGGAGGTTCCTCGTTTACAAAGGCCGGCAAATTTGGGGTCCAATGCTGGTTGGATTGCACTTTTCCTAATGTTATTCAACTCATACTGTGAGTTGCACAGTAGAGCCAGTGCATCCTTGTGGTCTTGGGTCATATCTGTCTCCTTCAAAGTTTGGGAAAAAGCTGTTATTCCTGCCGTCAATGCTTTGAGGACCTTTTGAATTTTTAAATCACTGGTTCGAATTCCTGTCCCCACATGCTTCCAGATGCACTGGTTTACACTCGGCACATGTAATGACTTGCAGTTACCGGGAGGTAAATGCCGTGCCATCGTGTCTGAAAGAGCCTGTGTCTGTAATTGATTATAGGACATGTAATCAATACTAGCCGCTATCTTAGGCTCCAGGTCATCCCCGGTTTGGTCAGGCTGGAAGAACTGGGTTACCATGTCCAGCATGTTTTCTTTCACCCCAGGCTTACTGGGGGTATGTAGTTCCCTGCCCTGTTCAGGGTCAGCCCAGAACTGTTCCTCCATGTTCTCCTCTGATGAGGAAGAGACACTATGCAGCCCCACAAGGGGTATCGCTGTGGGGCTTATTGATTGTCCACTGTAGCTAGCCTCCATCTCCCGGAGTCTGCCACTTTGGAGGATCTCCTCCAGCAACCGCTCCAACCGACCCCGGTGCTCACAGGCACTGGCCGCTCACGGCTGTTCCAATTCCTGCAGCCAGTCCAACCGGCTCGAATGCCCTCGGGCACTGGCCGCTCCCGGCTGCTCGTTATACTGCAACCGCTCCAACCGACCCCGGTGCTCACGGGCACTGGTCGCTCGCGATTGTTCCTCGTCCTGCAGCCGGTCCAACCGGCTCCAATGCATTCGGGCACCGGCCGCTCCCGGCTGCTCGTCATCCTGCAGCCGCTCCAACCGACCCCAGTGCTCACGGGCACTGGTCGCTCGCGGCTGCTCAAAGTCGGGCTCGTCTGAGACTGGCTTTCAATTCGTCTTTTGCTTTCCCGCCCGGCCCAGGAGTGTATTTCGCCGGTGCGGGAGCGAGGTCGGGCACAGCTGATTCCACTTCGGGAGATTCCCGTGCCGTCGGCTGCTGCTGGCTGCCCGCAACTCCGCGGTTCTCCCCCTCCAGCTTTTTCGCAGCCTTCCTTCTAGTCACTCTGTCCATTTTCCCACCTGCAAAGTAAGTTGGAAAAACGCAGAGTCCCTTACCTGCTGTTGTCGGCTTTTTGATTCTGCCGCTAAAGGGGACGTCCTCCCCCTGCTGTGACTCGTTGCAATGCATGTAGCGATATGACATGCATGCGTCCTAGCGGGGTTCTTCACGTAGTCACTCACGTGACTCCGAAGTAAAATTTACCATGCTGCATTACAATTAAAAAAGGACACAATATACAAAATAATTCAACAAAGCCATCCACCACAGACATTCTTCACTGTGGTGGAAGGCAATACATTTCAGTCCTCCTCCTCACTTGTTCACCCATGGTCGGGGTTCTGATCCTCCGTAATCGCCGCTATGGGTGGCCAGATGCTCAGGCCCTCTGGTCGGGATGGTCGGAACGCCGACGTCGGGACAGGACGAGCACACCGCGGCCCGGAGCTGCCAAATCGGCTACCTCCTTACCCGAGACCGTGGCTTCCAGATGTTGTAGCCTTGCATGCTGAGATTCCGTCATGAATTTATGCGATTACAAGATTAACAACTGAAGTTATCAAGCATGCAGGGCAAGATTAGCAAGTTTGCAGATGATACAAACGTAGGTGGTTTTGTAGATTGTGATGATGGTTGTGAAAGATTGCAGCAGGATCTTAATTAAATGGCCTTGTGGGCTGAGGAATGGTTGATGGAATTTAATGCAGAGAAATGCGAGGTGTTGCATTTTGGGAAGTCTAACATGGGCAGGACATACACAATGAATGGTAGGTCTCTGGGGAGTGTTGTAGAGCAGAAGGATCCATGAGTGCAGGTGCATAGCTCCCTGAAGGTGGAGTTGCAGGTAGATTGGGTGGTCAAAAGGATTTTGACACATTGGCATTCATCAGTCAGAGTATTGAGTATAGAAGTTGGGAGGTCATGTTGCAGTTGTACAAGACGTTGGTGACGTTTAAAGTATTGTGTTCAGTTATGGGCACCATGTTATAGGAAAGATATTGTCAAGCTGGAAAAGGTACAGAGAAGATTTCTGAGGATTTTGCCAGGACTAGAGGGTTTGAGCTGTAGGCGGCGGTCGAGTAGGCTGGGTCTCTATTCCTTGGAGCGCAGGAGGATGAGGGGTGATCTTATAGAGGTGTATAAGATCATGAGAGGAATAGATCGGATACATGCACAGAGGCTCTTGCCCAGAGTAGGTGAATCGAGGACCAGAAGACATCGGTTTAAGGTGAAGGAGAAAAGATTAAATAGGAATCTGAGGGGTAGCTTTTTCACACAAAGGGTGGTGGATGTATGGAACAAGCTGCCAGAGGAGGGAGTTGAGGCAGGAACTATCCCAACATTTAAGAAGCAGTTAGACAGGTTTGATAGGACAGGTTTGGTGGGATATGAACCAAATGCTGGCAGGTGGGACTAGCGTAGCTGGGACATGTTGGCCAGTGAGGTCAAGTTGGGTCAAAGGGCCTGTTTCCACACTGTATCACTCTATGACTCTGCAACAGACGCTGCCCAAATTAATATATTTGGTAAGCGATCTAGTAAATGTGTCATTTGTATTATTGAGGAATTAACTGAACCGCATGGGGAATTTGGAGAGATATTATATCAGATTAGTTCAGGGCAGCTAATGGTGCTGCTTCACGTGTCTGCGACTGGGGTTTAATTCTGACCTCACCGTCTGCCATTTCACGATAGCCTTGAGAGTTTCCCCAGGTCCTCTGTTTTCCTCCTACCTCCCAAACATATTACCCGTCAGGTTAAAGGGACATTATAAATACCTCTTTAGCGAAGAGCATGTTAAAAAGTACAATTTGCAGGCTTCATGGAAGTCAGGAGAGCTGTAATGGGTCCGTTGAGGTTGGTCTGCCAGCCACCTGTGTTGTCTAATGTATCTGTTATGCTGCTGTAATCTAATGCCAGTAATCTAGTTTATTTTACAGCAGCTTTAAATTGTGCTGGATAGCACTCAAGTGAATGTAGAAACCTCATTGCATTCCTTGTACACCAAGATCAGTCGCTTGCTTGATCGTAATGGTAGAATGAAGGATGTGCCAGACCATGATATTAGAGAATGCAATGGTGGTGGAAAGCTGACCATATTTGAGCTGCATTTTGGTTCTGATTCTACCCACTTTAGCATGGAGCCAGTACTCCGCAACGTGATGGAGGTACCCTCAGCATAAGGGGATTAGATGGTTATGATGGTGACAGCTGTCAATATTTTCATGGTCACAGGATTCAGAGGCAGGTTAACCAGTAATGGCAAAGTTAAAACAAATGTAGGTCCCTTGCAGTCAGAAACAGGTGAGTTGATCATGGGGAACCAGGATATGGCGGACCAATTGAATAACTACTTTGGTTCCGTCTTCACTAAGGAAGACATAAATGATCTGCCGGAAATAGCAGGGGCCCGCGGGGTCAAAGGAGGTGGAGGAATTGAGTGAAATCCAGGTTAGTCGGGAAGTGGTGTTGGGTAAATTGAATGGATTAAAGGCCGATAAATCCCCAGGGCCAGATAGGCTGCATCCCAGAGTACTTAAGGAAGTAGCTCCAGAAATAGTGGATGCATTAGTAATAATCTTTCAAAACTCCTTAGATTCTGGAGTAGTTCCAGAGGATTGGCGGGTAGCAAACGTAACCCCACTTTTTAAAGAAGGGAGGGAGAGAGAAAACGGGGAATTACAGACCAGTTAGCCTAACATCGGTAGTGGGGAAACTGCTAGAGTCAGTTATTAAAGATGGGATAGCAGCACATTTAGAAAGTGGTGAAATCATTGGACAAAGTCAGCATGGATTTACGAAAGGTAAATCATGTCTGACGAATCTTATAGAATTTTTCGAGGATGTAACTAGTAGCGTGGATAGGGGAGAACCAGTGGATGTGGTGTATCTGGACTTCCAGAAGGCTTTCGACAAGGTCCCACATAAGAGATTAGTATACAAACTTAAAGCACATGGCATTGGGGGTTCAGTATTGATGTGGATAGAGAACTGGCTGGCAAACAGGAAGCAAAGAGTAGGAGTAAACGGGTCCTTTTCACAATGGCAGGCAGTGACTAGTGGGGTACCGCAAGGCTCAGTACTGGGACCCCAGCTATTTACAATATATATTAATGATCTGGATGAGGGAATTGAAGGCAATATCTCCAAGTTTGCGGATGACACTAAGCTGGGGGGCAGTGTTAGGTGTGAGGAGGATGCTAGGAGACTGCAAAGTGACTTGGATAGGCTGGGTGAGTGGGCAAATGTTTGGCAGATGCAGTTTAATGTGGATAAATGTGAGGTTATCCATTTTGGTGGCAAAAACGGGAAAGCAGATTATTATCTAAACGGTGGCCGATTGGGAAAGGGGGAGATGCAGCGAGACCTGGGTGTCATGGTACACCAGTCATTGAAGGTAGGCATGCAGGTGCAGCAGGCAGTAAAGAAAGCGAATGGCATGTTGGCTTTCATAGCAAGAGGATTTGAGTATAGGAGCAGGGAGGTTCTACTGCAGTTGTATAGGGTCTTGGTGAGACCACACCTGGAGTATTGCGTGCAGTTTTGGTCTCCAAATCTGAGGAAGGACATTATTGCCATAGAGGGAGTGCAGAGAAGGTTCACCAGACTGATTCCTGGGATGTCAGGACTGTCTTATGAAGAAAGACTGGATAGACTTGGTTTATACTCTCTAGAGTTTAGGAGATTGAGAGGGGATCTTATAGAAACTTACAAAATTCTTAAGGGGTTGGACAGGCTAGATGCAGGAAGATTGTTTCCGATGTTGGGGAAGTCCAGGACAAGGGGTCACAGCTTAAGGATAAGGGTAGTTGAGGCCAGTTCATTGGCTATATTTAAGAGGGAGTTAGATGTGGCCCTTGTGGCCAAGGGGATCAGAGGGTATGGAGAAAAGGCAGGTACGGGATACTGAGTTGGATGATCAGCCATGATCATATTAAATGGCGGTGCAGGCTCGAAGGGCCGAATGGCCTACTCCTGCACCTAATTTCTATGTTTCTATGTTAAAGTTGGGTTGCTATTTCCTTCATACTTGTACGTTGACCCTCAGATGTATAATTCAGGGCTAAGCCATCAAACCGATCATTGTTGGTGGTCATGAGTCCTCACATCGAAGTTTCCCTTCCAGTGTAGTCTATTTTCTTGCTACCAAAATTTATTTCAAGTGATATGAAAGTTGTAGCAATATTGTTCATTAACCGAGAATGATTGGTAGGTGATAATCAGGATGAAATCCCCACACCTATCTTTAACCTGATAACATAAGACCTCATGAGCTCTGCAGTTATGAACTCTTCAAGTCACTCCCTCATCTCTCTTTATAATTGTTTTAACATTTGATTGCTAAGTCCTGCCTTTGAGATAAAAGATGGTGGTAGTGAAGTCTGTGAAATCAACTGGAAGTAGAAACCTGTATATAATCATGCCAGGCTGTTGGTTAAGGTGTCTACGGGATCGTTCTCTCAACTTTGGTTCAAATACTAAATGTTAGAAACTTTTTACAAGGTCTGTTGACTTGGGCAAGGATTTGCCTTTGTTGAATGTTGTATCCTGATTAATATATTCTATTGTTTAATACAACTGAGTGAGTCAACTGAAACTGCTCAAGAAATCAAAAAAACAAAGCTGTTGATGCTGGAAATCTGAAATAAAGCAGAAAACATCTGGAAGCACTCAGCAGGTCAACCAGCATCTGTGGAAAAATAAACAGAACTGAGTATTTCCAGTGTTTTCTGCTTTTATTTTAGAAGCTGCAACAATTCCTGTCATCTAGATTCCTGTCCATTTTCAGTGGTATTTAGGCCAGACAGGCAGATTTCCTTTCCTACGGGAATCAGTGAACAGGTAAGTTTTATTTTTCCCACCAGCTGCAGTTAACACTAAAATAAAAAAATTATGAAGTGGAAACAAGCTTTTTGTCCAATGTTGTCCAATGTCAAGCATTCATTAATCCCATTTGACAGTCCCCAAATTCCATTAAATTATTTAATATTCGCTCATCACAGCACTGATGAAACTCTAAAATAAAAGTATGGGATAATTTTGTGCCACATTAAATGTGAGGCATCAAACTTCCTCTGTTGATAATTTTTAAACATGATTTTCTTGAGATGCAATGGAAAAAATATATATATTTGTCAAGCACCTATACTGTACAAGTGCCTGGAAAACATAAGCAGTTCAAAGAGAAACTGGTGTCAGTAATGAGAGAAAGGAACTGCTAGGTTTCATTTAAAATTGTACACAAATGTAAGTATTTAATCACTCCATCCCAGACTTACCAGTAAGATGGACAGATCTAAGGTACACATATGTTTTAATTAAAGCGTTGATCTTTCTGTGTTCTTGCATAAGTAAGCTACAAGACATGTCTTCACTGAAAGTGAAATATAAATATTATTGCAGTGCATAATGATAAAATGTTGAGCTCAATAGCTGAGTTTGTGGAATGAAATCAAAGACCATAATCCAACCGCTGTAATCTCTAGATCTTAGTCATAACATTTTATGCATTTATAGAGGCTGTAATTTGGCATACTCTTAGTATTTCAGATAATAAGTATAACCTGAATGAAATATTACTATGCTTCGATTTTTATATTTAAAAATGGATTCTGGCCAATAATTTTGCTTTGTTTTATTTTTCAACACACAGGATCCCTTCTTGCTAAATCTTTCTTTTTTTTTCAGAAACCGAGGGGAAAGCAGATAACATCTACAGAAAGCCTCCTGTCTACAGACAACATGGTACAGGCAGCTTATTTCATGTTTCATTATTATTCTGCATTGCATTCTAATGCCAAGTTGTCTGTCATTCCGTGGAATCGGCTGCAAAACTAATATCTCAGTCTTGGTTACCTCTGTACATTTTGAGAGTAGCGTCTTTTCATTGTGTCCTTTCTCTTTAAAAAGAAGAAAGGCAACTTCATTCTTTTTATCATTAGCTGCAGGTGGGACATTGGAAGACTGAAGGGTGACTCATATTGAGCCTCGATTTAAGAAAATGCAAGAGAGAGAATGAGAGATGTAATGCTGAGGCTCTTTAAGGCACTGGTCAGGCTGCATCTGGAGAACTGTAAGCACATCTGGGCCCCATATCTGAGGAAGGATATGCTGGCTCTGGAGAGAGACCAGAGGAGGTATACAGAATGATTCCAGGAATGAATGGGTAGCATATTATGAGCATTTGACAGCACTGGGCCTCGCTGGAGTTTAGAAGGTTGAGAGAGAACCTCATTGAAACGTACAGAATAATGAAAGACATAGAGTGGATGTGGAGAGGATGTTTCCACTGGTGGGAGAGTCTAGGACCAGAGGTCATAGAATTAAAGGACACTATTTTAGAAAGGAGGTGAGGAGGAACCTCTTTAATCAGAGGGTAGTTAATCTGTGGAACTCGTTGCCACAGAGGGCTGTGGAGGCCAAGAGTGGATATTTTTGAGGCAGAGATAGTCAAATTCTTGATTAGAACGTGTGATAAAGGTTTTGGGGAGAAGACAGGAAAATGGGATTAGGAGGCAGAGATCAGCCATGATTGAATGCCGGAGATGACTCGATGGGCCGAATGGCCTAATTCTACTCCTATAACTTGTGAACTAGAGCCTGGCATCAGTGGTGGATAACTTTAAAGGGGTTTCTGAGAGATAGAATTTGGAAAGGCAAAGATTTGTGGCATTTGTGCATGGAAATTGTGCCTCACCAATTTGATTGAGTTTTTTGACCAGGTAACAAAAGGTTGATGAGGGCATTGCAGTGATCATTATCTTTATCAAAGTAGCACATGGGTACTAGAGTGAGCCAGCCAACTATGTTCACAATTGGCTGGAAGGTTGGAAAGAGCTTGTGATAATAGAGGGTTGGTTCTCAGAATGGACGCGATCAATAAGTGGTTGAACCATAAGGCTTGTGCTGGGTTTGTTTATGTTTATTACACAACATGGAAACAGGCCATTTGGCCCCACTTGCCCACGCTAACCAAGATGCCCCATCTACACTAGTCCCTCCTGCCTGCATTTGGCCCATATTCTTTTTTAACTTTTTCTATATATGTATCTGTCCAAATGTATTTTAAATGTTGTTATAGTACCTGCCTCTGGTAACTTGTTCCATATACCTACCACGTTCATATACCTACCACCCTTTGTGTGAAAGGTTGGGTCTCAATCCTATAAAATCTTTCTCCTCTCACCTTAAACCTATATCCCCAGCTTCTTGGTTCCATTATTTCAGGTAAAAGACTGTACATTTATCCTATCTATTCCCCGCATGATTTTATACACCTCTATCAGATCACCCTCATCCTTCTGCGCCCTAAGGAATAAAGTCCAAGTCTGCTCAACCTCTCCCTAAAAGCTCAGGCACCCGAGTCCTGTCAACATCCTTGTGAATCTTCACTGCAGCCTTTCCAGCTTAACAAAATCTTTCCTATAACATGGCGACCAAAACTGAACACAATACGCCAAATTATATTACCAATTTATATTAAATACTAGACTAAGTGGGACCCGTTGGGTCCCATGTTTACACGGGAGGGCGGGTCTCCCGACACAATATTCCACCTCTCCACCAATTCCAATATTGGTGGCCAGTGGGGGGGGGCTTTCTGGAGTGCTGGTATGGGTTCTTGGTGTGGCAGCTCAGTCCGTCAAGCCTGATCTGCTGGCAGCTCACTCACGGCTGGTGGGCTGGCAGTTGACTCATGGCTATTCCTTGAAATTCCATTTCAAGCAGGGTGCAAGGCCACCAAATTCAAATCCATTTTCCTACCATTTCAAGGTTGGAGCAAGGCCACCAAATTCAAGTGCAGTTTCTTACTACTTTGAGCAGGGTGCAAGGCCACCAAATTCAAGTGCAGTTTCCTGCTACTTCAAGCAGTGTGCAAGGCCGCCAAATTCAAGTGCAGTTTCATTCCACTTCAAGCAGGGTGCAAGGCCACCAAATTCAAGTGTAGTTTCATTCCATTTCAAGCAGGGTGCAAGGCCACCAAATTCAAATGCAGCTTCATACCATTTCATGCAGGGTGAACACCATAAAACCACACAAAACTCCAAACTCACAGTTCAGTACACATTCAGTGTGTTCAGTTGATTCACAGCTCGGAATCGTGACCTCTCTCTTCCCCCATCATGCAGAGACTGAGCCACACCCACACGTCGGGTTTTATAACTCCTCCCCCTTTGACCAGAAAAGGTGTGGCCTTCATGGTGTGATTGACATGAGAGAGATTCTCAACATTTTTTAAACACTAATAACACTTTTATTTTTCATTGATGGGAAGAATTCTCAGCACCTGCTGGGCGCAGGGGGACTGAGTGAGATGGCCAAAAATCACAGCCGTAAGTGGTAGCGTTTTATCTAAAATCAATATACAGTGCAAACAGGAAGTAAGTGGATTTGCAGTAGTGCCTTTTAATTTCAAGCCAAAGCACCCAAACCACCATTTGCAGGCAGTAGTGCCTTTCAACTTCAAGCCAAAGCACCCAAACCACCATTTGCAGTAAGTAGTGCCTTTCGTACAGTTTTGGTCTCCTAATCTGAGGAAAGACATTCTTGCCATAGAGGGAGTACAGATAAGGTTCACCAGACTGATTCCTGGGATGTCAGGACTTTCATATGAAGAAAGACTGGAGAGACTCGGCTTGTACTCGCTAGAATTTAGAAGATCGAGGAGGGATCTTATAGAAACTTACAAAATTTTTAAGGGGTTGGACAGGCTAGATGCAGGAAGATTGTTCCCGATGTTGTGGAAGTCCAGAACAAGGGGTCACAGTTTAAGGATGAGGGGGAAGTCTTTTAGGACCAAGATGAGAAAAACATTTTTCACACAGAGAGTAGTGAATCTCTGGAATTCTCTGCCACAGAAGGTAGTCGAGGCCAGTTCATTGGCTATATTTAAGAGGGAGTTAGATGTGGCCCTTGTGGCTAAGGGGGTCAGGGAGTATGGAGAGAAGGCAGGTACAGGATACTGAGTTGCATGATCAGCCATGATCATATTGAATGGCAGTGCAGGTTCGGAGGGCCAAATGGCCTACTCCTGCACCTATTTTCTATGTTTCTATGTTTCAACTTCAAGCCAAAGCACCCAAGCCACCATTTGCAGTAAGTAGTGCCTTTCAACTTCAAGCCAAAGCACACAAACCACATTTGCAGACATTGCCTTTTTACTTCAAACCAACCATATTTTCATTTTCAAACCACATTAAGGGGACTCACAGTTGAGTAGACATGTGTTCAGTGTTATTCAGAGCTCAGAGAGATGTGACACTTTGGCTTCATCCATCTTGCAGAGACTGAGGCACACCACTTCCCGGTTTTATAGTCCCTCCCCCTCCCTCGAGCAGGGGCAGCAGAGAGAATGGCAAATGTTTTAAAAACATTAATATATCTCTGATTTTTAATCGATGGGAAAAATCCTCTGGTCCAGGAAGGCGGACGTGGGCTCTGAGCGAGGTGGCCAAAAATGACGGCCGTAGGTGGCGGCGTTCTCTCGGAAATCGCACCACAGCGGGTCAAAAGCGGTCAAGATCAGACTTTTAGTAATATAGATTTGGCTGTGAGTATAAGAGGAGTGGTTAATAAGTTATGCAGCACAGTGGCACAGCAGTAGAATTGCTGCCTTACAGCGCTTGCTGTACCGGAGACCCGTGCTGTCTGTATGGAGTTTGAATGTTCTCCCCGTGACCATATAGGTTTTCTCTGAGATTTTTAGTTTCCTCCCACACTCCAATGATGTACAGGTTTGTAGGTTCATTGGTTTGGTACAAGTGTCAAATTGTCCCTAATTTGTGTAGGATTGTGTTAATATGTGTGGATCACTGGTTGATGAGGTCTCGGTGGACCGAAGGGACTGTTTCCATGATGACACTAAAGTAGATTGTATAATGAACATTGATGAAGATTATCTATAATTGCTGTAGGATCTTGATCAACTGGGCCAATGGGCCATGGAATGGCAGATGGAGTTTAATTCAGGTAAATGTGCTGTGTTGCATTTTGGTAGGACAAAACTGGGCAGGACTTAAAGCCCTGTCCCACTGTACGAGTTCATTCCAAGAGTTCTCCCGAGTTTGCCCTGATTCGAACTCGGAGATTTACGGTAATGGCCACTCGTCGGTACTCGAGGTTCTTGTGGACATTTTTCATCATGTTGAAAAATCTTCACGAGTCTTCCCATGCTTTCCTGCCGTTAGCGAGTCTTCCCGAGTACCTGCCGTTAGCGCTAAGAGACGTCCCCGAGCTCCGACGTACCCGTTATGTTCATTCTCCGTGCTTACCACGAGTTTGATTTTTTTAAAACTGGGGAGAGCTCTTGGAATGAACTTGTAAATTGGGACAGGGCTTAGAATGATGAGGTCCAGGAAAGAGAACAGAAGGATCTAGGGAAGAAGAGAATTATGTAGATTGTTTCATGATGGTGGCAACACAGATGGACAGGATGCTATAGATGACATGCGATTTGGTTGGGGTATCGAGTGCAGGAGTTGGAACATCATGTTTCAGCTGTACAAGACATTGATAAGGCCACATTTGGAGTTCTGTTTAGAATTCTGGTGTACAAAGAAGATTTATGAAGATGTTACTGGGTCTGGAGTGTTTGAGGTATAAGGGGATATGAAATAACCCAAGCCTTTTTCCCCTGGAGAATAGGAGCTGAGAGGCAACCTTCTAGAGATATACACATTCAGGAGGAGCATGCTGTAGGTAAAGTAAGATGAATCCACACAGACATTTCAGATGGGTAATCAAATCAAGAGTAGAGGGCATCGATTTATGGGAATGGAAAGATTTAAAAGGGACCCAAGGGCCAACGTTTCACACAGAGAGTGTTGACTGCATGAAACAAGTGCCAGAGGAAGTGGTAGAAATGGGTACAATGGTGACATTTAAAAGGGACATAGATAGGTACATGAATAGCAAAGGTTTGGAGTGATATGGGCGAGGTACAGTAAGTGGGATGAGCTCAATTAAACAATTTGTTTGATATGATGAGTTTGACCAAAGGGCCTGCTTCTGTGCTTTATAGCTCAATCACGACTGTGATTCTAAAGGCAATTGATTTGTTCTGTAAGTAGAAAAGAGCATGGATCATATTATTGCAATCACGGAAACGTGATGGAGTGAAGTGCAAGATTGGTATCTCAATGTTCTGCCGTGTGGAAGCTTCGGCATGGCAGAGGGGAATGTATGAGAGCGAGGTGTGGGGCTGCTGATTAGCGAGAGCATTGCACCAGTGCTTCAATTGGACAATGATGCTGTATGGATAGGACTCAGGAATAAGGAAGGGACAGTCTTTTTGTTGAGGTTATAGTTGGCTTCTCAAAAATCAGCAGGAATTAGAATAACGGATGGGCAGATAGATTGCAGAACAGAGTAAAAGCAATAGGTACCAATAGGGAATTTTAACTTTCCCAATATTGACTAGGATTGACTTGGATGGTACAGCACAGGAACAGGTCCTTCCTCCCACAATGCCTGTGCCAAACATGATGCCAAATTAAAGTCATCCCTTTTGCCTGCATGTGATACATGCCCTCCCATTCCCTGCAAATCTATTTGCCTATCTTTAAGCCACTGAAAAGCCACTATTGTATCTACTTCTACCACCAGTCCTGGCTGTGTGTTTGAGGTATCTACCACTCTCTGTGTGGAAAAAAACATTGCCTCGTACAACTTCATTCCACCTCTGAACTTTTGGACGGTCACGGCAGCGCAGCGGTAGAGTTGCTGCCTTACAGCGAATGCAGCGACGGAGACCCGTGTTCGATCCCGACTACGGGTGCTGTCTGTACAGAGTTTGTACGTACTCCCTGTGACCTGCGTGGGTTTTCTCCGAGATCTTCAGTTTCCTCCCACACTACAAAGACGTACAGGTTTGTGAGGTTAATTGGCTTGGTAAATGTAAAAACTGTCCCTAGTGTGTGTGTAGGATAGTGTTAATGTGCGGGGATCGTTGGTCGGCACGGACCCGGTGGGCCGAAGGGCCTGTTTCCGCACTGTGTCTCTAAACTTCAAAACTAAACAAAACTAAACTAAAGTTACGCTGTCTAGGATTTGACATTTCCACTCTGGGAAAGATATACTGATTGTAAATTTGTAAAATACATTCAAAAGTTTTTCTATGTTCAAAGCCTACTATATTACCACTCCCCAATTTATTCTCCACTACATCAATGCTGGCATTGTTGATTCTTGCTACACACGTATAGGACATTAATTTCATTAAGTTCGCCGCTACCTTCCATCCTGGCCTCAAATTCACTTTGACCATTTCTGGTACCTCTCGCCCCTTTCTTGATTTCTCCATCTCCATTTCAGGACACAATCTATCCTCTGATATCAACTATAAACCCACTGACTCCCACATTTACTTAATCTACATGTGTAGGAAAAGATTTGCAGGTGCTGGTTTATAGACCCAACGTGCTGGAGTAAAACAACTGGTCAAGCAGCCGCTGTGTTAAAAAGCTCTGGACAAAAAGGATCCATATCCTTATCCACAACATCTCAAGATGGATATCTGAAATATTTTCCTTTCTCAGAACTCACTATTTCACCCTCCCACCCTCCACACACCATGGTCAACTAATCCTTCATCTGTATCTCCTCACTACCCTTCCCTTTTGAAGTCACCCACCTCCCCCCAAACAGATAGAAACATAGAAAATAGGTGCAGGAGTAGGCCATTCGGCCCTTCGAACCTGCACTGCCATTCAATAAGATCATGGCTGATCATCCAACTCGGTATCCCGTACCTGCCTTCTCTCCATACCCCCTAATCCCCTTAGCCACAACGGCCACATCTAACTACCTCTTAAATATAGCCCATTAACTGTCGTCAACTACCTTCTGTGGCAGAGAATTCCAGAGATTCACCACTCCGTGTGAAAAATGTTTTTCTCATCTCGGTCCTAAAAGACTCCACCCTTATCCTTAAACTGTAACCCCTTGTTCTGGACTTCTCCAACATCGGGAACAATCTTCCTGCATCTAGCCTGTCCAACCCCTTAAGAATTTTGTAAGTTTCTATAAGATCCCCCCTCAATCTTCTAAATTCTAGCGAGTACAAGCCGAGTTTTCATATGAAAGTTTCTTCACATGAAAGTCCTGACATCCCAGGAATCAGTCTGATGAACCTTCTCTGTACTCCCTCTATCGGAAGAATGTCTTTCCTCAGAGTAGGACACCAAAACTGTACGCAATACTCCAGGTGTGGTCAACTGCAGTAGAACCTCCGTGCTCCTATACTCAAATCCTTTTGCTATGAATGCTGACATACCATTCGCTTTCTTCACTGCCTGCTGTACCTGCATGCATACTTTCAATGACTGGTGTACCATGACACCCAGGTCTCGTTGCATCTCCCCTTTTCCTAATTGGCCACCATTCAGATAATAGTCTACTTTCCTGTTTTTGCCACAAATGTGAATAACCTCACACTTATCCACATTATACTGCATCTGCCATGCATTTGCCCACCCACCCAACCTATCCAAGTCACCTTGCAGTCTCCTAGCATCCTCCTCACAGCTAACACTGCCTCCCAGTTTCATGTCATCTGCAAACTTGGACATCTTGCATTAAATTCCCCTCATCCAAATCATTAATATATATTGTAAATAGCTGGGGTCCCAGCACTGAGCCTTGCGGTACCCCACTAGTCACTGCCTGCCATTCTGAAAAGGACCCGTTTACTCCTACTCTTTGCTTCCCGTCTGCCAGCCAGTTCTCTATCCACATCAATACTGAACCCCAATACCGTGTGCTTTAACTTTGCATACAAATCTCTTATGTGGGACCTTGTCGAAAGCCTTCTGAAAGTCCAGATATAACACAACCACTGGTTCTCCCTTATCCACTCTATTAGTTACATCCTCGAAAAATTATATTAGATTTGTCAGACATGATTTACCTTTCATAAATCCATGCTGACTGTCCAATGATTTCACCACTTTCCAAATGTGCTGCTATCCCATCTTTATTAACTGACTAGCATTTTCCCCACTACCGATGTTAGACTAACTGATCTGTAATTCCCCGTTTTCTCTCTCCCTCCCTTTTTAAAAAGTGGGGTTACATTAGCTACCCTCGAATCCTCAGGAACTACTCCAGAATCTAAAGGGTTTTGAAAAATTATCACTAATGCATCCATTATATCAGGGGCTACTTCCTTAAGTACTCTGGGATGCAGCCTATCTGGCTCTGGGGATTTATCGGCCTTTAATCAATTCAATTACCCAAGACCACTTCCCGGCTAAACTGGATTTCACTCAGTTCCTCCATCTCATTTGACCCCCCAGTCCCCTGCTATTTCCGGCAGATTATTTATGTTTTCCTTAGTGAAGACAGAACCAAAGTAGTTATTCAATTGGTCTGCCATGTCCTTGTTCCCCATGATCAATTCACATGTTTCTGACTGCAAGGGACCTACATTTGTTTTAACTAATCTTTTTCTCTTCACATATCTATAAACACTTTTGCAGTCAGTTTTTATGTTCCCTGCCAGTTTTCATTCATAATCTATTTTCCCTTTCCTAATTAAGCCCTTTATCCTCCTCTGCTGGACTCTGGATTTCTCCCAGTCCTCTGGTAGGCTGCTTTTTCTGGCTAATTTGTATGCTTCATCTTTTGTTTTGACACTACCCCTGATTTCCCCTGTTATCCACGGATGCGCTACCTTCCCTGATTTATTATTTTGCCAAACTGGGATGAACAATTGTTGTAGTTCATCCATAAAGTCTTTAAATGCCTTCTATTGCCTATCCACCGTCAACCCTTTAAGAATCAATTGCCAGTCTATCTTGGCCAATTCCCGTCTCATACTCTCAAAGTTACCTTTTTTTAAAGTTCAGAACCCTTGTTTCTGAATTAATTATGTCACAGGTCACTCTTGCCCAAGGGGCCACGCACAACAAGACTGCTAACTAACCCTTCCTCATTACTCAATACCCAGTCTAGAATAACCTGCTCTCTCGTTGGTTCTTCTACATGTTGGTTTCGAAAACTATCCCTCATACATTCCAATAAATCCTCTTCCTCAGCTCCCCTGCCAATTCACCCAATCTATATGTAGATTGTAGTCACCCATTATAATTGTTTTACCTTTGTTGCACGCATTTCTAATTTCCTGTTTGCTGCCATCCCCAACTCCACTACTACTGTTAGGTGGTCTGCACACAACTCCCACTAGCGTTTTCTGCCCCTTAGTGTTTCGCAATTCTACCCATATCGATTCAACATCCTCCAAGCTAATGTCCTTCCTTTCTATTGCGTCAATCTCCTCTCTAACCAGCAACGCTACCCCATCTCCTTTTCCTTTCTCTCTACCCCTCCTGAATATTGAATATCCCTGGATGTTCAGCTCCCAGCCTTGGTCACCCTGGAGCCATGTCTCCATGATCCCAACTAGTAAGTAAGTAAGTTTTATTTATATAGCACGTTTTAAGTCAACTCACATTGACACCAAAGTGCTTTACATAAAATAGATAATAAGCTTCCATACAGACCAGAGAAAAAGGTTAAAAAAAATAAAGAAAACGGACACAACACATTATAGAGTTCAACACAAACGTCCCCCCCACAGCAGAATCAAAAATTTCCACTGTGGGGAAAGGCACCAGAAAGTTAAGTCCTCTTCCTCTGAAACACCCGAGGTCGGGGCCCATTTGTGGCCTTGCAGCCAGTCCGATAATTTTCAGGGCCCTCTTGCCGTGAGATGGAACACCGGAGTCGGGTGAAACAATTCCTCAGCGGTTTGGAAATTCTGGAGCGGCCGCCTCCTCCCCGGAGACCGGGGCACTCGTAGCCCTCAGGCCGCGCCGGTTGGAGCTCCGACCCCGGCGAACTCGATCCCAGGCCCCGCGGCGCTCCAAATCCAGCGCCGCCCGCGGCCAGACGCCCTGATAGCCCCAGCTCTACGATGTTGGGAGTCGGCGGCCACAGCATCCGGTGCTTACCGCACGGCGACCCAGTAAGGCATCGCCCATTCCGTGTTGGTATCCCAGCGCTGCACCGCCGCCGAAGCAGTAGTCTCGGCTGGCTGGGACTACATCTATATCATATTCATTAATAACCATCTGCACATTCAACTCATCCACCTTATTACGAATGCTCCATGCATTGAGACATAAAGCATTCAGGCTTGTTTTTACAACACTCTTATGCCTTATACAATTATGTTGAAAAGTGGCCCTTTTTGATTTTTGCCCTGGATTTGTCTGCCTGCCACTTTTACTTTTCGCCTTGCTACCTATTGCTTCTACCCTCATTTTACACCCCTCCGTCTCTCTGCTCACACATTTAAGAAACCCACCACCTTATTCTCTGGTTATTATCTTTTTCTTTGGTGAGATGAGTGGTCAAATTCTCATAGTCCTTACCTTTCATCACAACAGCCTCTGCATCAAGCATATCCATTCCTCAGCATTCCTGTCAGCTACAATGTGATCCCATCGCCAGTCACATCTTCCACTCCCCACTCTTTCTGGTTTCCACAGGGACTGCTATATCCAGTAACATCAGCCTTTCATTCTCCACTTATCGCCCAGTCACAATTGCTATCTCCACTCTTATAGAAATATATAAAATTCTTAAAGGGATTGGACAGGCTAAATGCAGGAAAAATTGTCTCAAGATGTAGAGGAGTCCAGAACCAAGGGTCACAGTTTAAGAATAAGGGGTAGGCCATTTAGGACTGAGATGAGGAAAAACCTTTTCTCCCAGAGAGTTGTGAATCTGTGGAATTCTCTGCCACAGTAGGCAGTGGAGGCCAATTCACTGGATGTTTTCAAGAGAGAGTTATATAGCTCTTGGGGCAAAGGGAATCATAGGATATGGGGACAAAGCAGGGACGGGGTACTGATTTTGGATGCTGAAGAGTGTTTTATTGCCATATGTCCCAGACAGAACAATGAAATTCTTACTTGCTGCAGCACAACACAATATGTAAACAGCTATGATCATATTGAATGGCAGTGTTGGCTCAAAGTGCCAAATGGCTGATTCCTATTTTCTATGTTTTCTACATTTCCTTCCTCCACCCTACTATTATCTGCCAATCACCCCCTCCTTACCTGTACCACCTATTGCTTGCTTGGTCTTGCCCCACCCCTATAATAAGGTCATAAGTGATAGTAGTAGAATTAGGCCATTCGGCCCATCAAGTCTCAATGGTAGATTATACTCTACCTTTTCATACTGGCTACTCCCACATGGTGCATAGAAGAAAGGCAGTTCACATATCCTGAATAAAAACAGAAAATGCAGGAAATATTCAACATGTCAGGCAGCGGTAGATAGAGAAACAGATATCTGTAACGGGTATAGCTTGGACCCAATAGCAGCACAGAATCAGGCAGGTATAATTGGTAATGAACCTTATAACAATACTGTAACACAGAGTAGTAACACAGGAATGGGTACACCGTACTCACACAGAGGCTCAGGATTGAGCGAGGGTTCCGAAGAGGGGCAGGCAGGAGACGTAGTCAGGGTAGCGGAAGATCCGGTAACCAGGAGATCCAACACGATGCAAACAAACCAGCAAGGGACAGACGAAAGGAGAGTCGAAGTCAGGCAGGTAGTCGAGCAACCGTTGCAGGGATACACCAGACAACACAGGAGAGAGGCAGACAGAAACCAGGAGGTCGGGGACAGAAGGCTGAGGTGATATCCGGGAAGACGACAGGACGGAATGGTCAGGGGCAGGCAGGTTCGAATCCGTGTAGGCAGTCGGGAAATCGCTGGAGAGTCTTGTATGAATGCTGAGAACAATCTGGCACTGTGTGAACGGTGAGGATAGTCTATATACCGGGTTAATAGGTGATCAGAGGCAACTGAGTGCAACAGGTGAGGAGAGTTAGGCTGATGAGAGGGGAGTGGAAGGCAGGCAGGTGAGGAGAAGGAGGGACCGGTGGAAAAGTACTGGGAGGTGAAGTGGATGAGAATGAGAAGAGGGCAGACTGTGACAATATCACAATTAGAAGCACACAGCCTCTTGCCCAGAGTAGGGGAATTAAGGACCAGAGGACAGAGGTTTAAGGTGAAGGGGGAAAGAATTAATAGAAATTTGAGGGGTAACATTTTCACACAAATTGTGGTGGGTGTATGGAACGAGCTGCCAGAGGAGGTAGTTGAGGCTGGGACTATCCCAACGTTTAAGAAACAGTTAGACAGGTACATGGACAGGACAGGTTTGGAGGTATATGGGCCAAACGCAAGCAGGTTGGACTAGTGTAGCTGGGACATGTTGGTCAGTGTGGGCAAGATAGGATGAAGGGCCTGTTTCCATGATGTATGACTCTAATTTTGGTTAGTACTCTAACGTTAGAGTACTAGACCTGCTAATTACTCTAACCATTTTCTTGTTTTATTTTGGATATCCAACATATAAAGTTATTTTTTGCCTTTCATGGAAACAGAAGGCATATAACTTATCCCTTGAGGTTTGCTGCACCATTCAGCACAGTCACTGTTGGTCATTAACTTCAGCACCCTATTCCCTTCTCCTCATATGTCACAAACTAGGTAGTATCAAGGGACTGGTAAGTCTATTAGACAGGAATCAGAGTGTTAGATGTTAGAACGTCTTTAAATGATTCAATTGTTCACAACAAGCCTTTGTGTAATAATGGCGTAACCATCATTGATTTTCATGAAGAGTAATACAACTCTCCCTCTTGGCTGTGGAATCCAGCAGATCTTTGTATTGATCCTGTGCAGAGCCTAGGGGCAGCACAAGAGTAGAGTTGCTGTCTTACAGCACCGGGGACCCGGGTTCGATCCTGATCACGGGTGCTGTCTATACGGAGTTTGTACATTCTCCCAGTGACCGCATGGGTTTTCTCCGGGTGCTCCAGTTTCCTCCTACACTCCAAAAATTATGTGCAGGTTTGTAGGTTAATTAGCCTTTGTAAATTGTCCCAAGTGTGTAGGATAGTACCAGTGTATGGGTGCTCATTGGTTGGCGTGGACTCGGTGGGCCAAAGGGCCTTTTTCCACGCTGTATATCTAAACTAAACTAAACTAGTGCAGCAAAGATTTGATTCAATTCTTCATGTCCCCTTTCCACACATCTTGCATTGATGAAACACACTGGGGAAATGGTATTTTACATCATGCATACAATCTGCTTCACACAGTGTTTTGAAACAGTGGTACGCAGACAGATTAAATGTTCACAACTGCCACTGGAATTTTTAAAACTAGCTAGATCCCAAATTTCTTTACAAACATTGCAGTAATTGCATCACGAAAGCAGGGAGTTTAGAGTGCATTCATGTTGTCATTGACAAAAACAGAATTGAAATCTTATACAATTTTTGACTCTAACTTTAAAAATGTTGTATAATAGTAGGTGAATGGCAAAGCAGAGGATTTTGGATTGAAGACAGCGATGAAGGTGGCGGACCGGTTTACTGGGATCAAGATGACAAAAAAGTAAGACATGAAATCAACAAGTTTTAACACTGCTCATCTTTATTCCTTTCTAATACTAAATAGTGAAATATATTGATTGCACAAATTATGGCACACTGCTAAACCTTCTCACAAACCTGTTTCTTGTGAGATCCTAAACATCATGTATTCTTATAGATCAATTTAAACTTGTCTGGCTTGTAGCGTTAACCAGGTGCCACGGATCACTACTACAGGCTTGATCCTGCAGATTTGTGGTCTTCGAAACAGGAAGTTTTGATCTCATGCTTAAGATAATTGAGCATAATCTAGACTGGTATTATTACCCTGTAGTTTAACATGGGCTTCGCTTTGTGGGAACACAACATTCCACAAAGAACTTTGTAGTTCTAGCCCCACAAAGCATTTGCTTTGTGTGGAGTTACCATGTTTCAGACAAGATGATATCAAGGCCTGTTTTCCATATTGGGTGAGCAGAAAAGGTACCAAATGGCAGGTACCAAATGGCCCATAGCCCTATTGGGAGTTTATCTAAACAGATAAAGTGAGCACTTTCTCGTCATGGTTTGTGGACCTGAGTTACCATAATTCCTAAGCAAGAATGTCATTGTCCTATCTGGGACACATGACAATAAGCTCTCTTGACTGCACTTCTTTTCAAAAAACTCCTAATTGCCTATATAACATTTTGGAAAACCCAAGGTTTGTGAAATGCATTATATAAACACAATGCATTACCATATAAGTTTATTTGTATAACTGGTATATATGTGGCAGAGGTTTGAAATATGTTTGCATAAGAATATTTTACAATTTTAGTGAGGACAATAAAGCGATTAAAATGATAAAATCGTTGTGTGGAGAACAATTCCAGTCCACCAATGTGAGCATTCATTTGCAAGTAAGCCTTGATGTTTATAGATGGATGGTTAGTATACCTAGATTTTTGATGAAAGTTCACTCATGTACTGAATACTGATAATGACTGCAATTTTAAGGTACGTCATTGTGAAAGTGAAGGGAATGAAACAATTACTTCTATCTGAAGCATTCGGACACCATACAAAGGTGGTTGCTGACAATTATGATTTTCTTTTAGTTTGGTTTTGGGATACAGCACGGAAACAGGTCCTTCGGCCCAACGTGGCCAAGAACCTATATCACTCAGAGAGTTAGGATGTGTCATGTTTTGAATTAGGAGATGGAAGCAGAATTTTAAACATAAGGGAAAGGAGGCTTAACAGGAGCACAGTGAAATAATAATTAATTACACAGGTAAAAAATGCATATCAGAGTTTCAGCAGAGATAAGCATAAGATGATAGATCTGGTCAGAAAATACCTCAGGAATAATACTTTTGTTTTAATGTTCAGTTCTTACCAGGTCAAAATCTCTCCCTGTCATAGAGTAATACAGTGTGAAAACTGGTCCTTCAGCCGAACTTGCCCACACCAGCCAACATGTCCCAGTTACACAAGTCCCACCTGCCAGCATTTGGTCCATATCCATCCAAACCTGTCCTATCCATGTACCTGTCTAACTGCTTCTTAAACGTTGGGATTGTCCCTGTCTCAACTACCTCCTCTGGCAGCTTGTTCCATTCCCCCACCACCCTTTGTGTGAAAAAATTACCCCTCAGATTCCTGGTAAATCTTTTCCCCTTCACCTTAAACCTATGTCCTCTAGTCCTCGATTCCCCTACTCTGGGCAAGAGACTCTGTGCATCTACCCGATCTATTCCTCTTATGCTTTTATACACCTCTACACAATCTATTCCTCTCATGATTTTATACACTTGTCATTATCATTTACTTCAGCTCAGTAACTCACAAAGATGGTAATTGGGCGCACACTCCGAGATGGGTTGTTCGACCCTGCCCTCCATTTACATGTTGCCAATCAATTATCTGTACTAATCAAGATGCTTCTTAAATGTCAGAGTATCTCCCTCCACCACCTTCTCAGGCAGCGCAGTCTAGATGGCATCTATCCTCTGGGTGAAAAACGCCTTCCACAGATTACTTCTAAATCTATCCTTAGCTTAAATCTACGTCCTCACCCTTTGATATTACTGACATGGGGAGAAGGTTTCTTACCATCTACCGTGTCCATGCCGCTTATACCTTCCAGCTTCTCTCTTGAACTCCTCTACTCAAAGAAACTAGATCATCCTATCCTCACAATTGTAATATTCCACTCCAGGCAGCATCCATGATAAATCTTTAAGAAGGAACTGCAGATGCTGGAAAATCAAAGGTAGACAAAAATGCTGGAGAAACTCAGCAGGTGAGGCAGCATCTATGGAGCGAAGGAAATAGGCAACGTTCAGTCTGAAGAAGGGTCTCAACCCATATAACCATATAACAATTACAGCACGGAAACAGGCCATCTCGACCCTTCTAGTCCGTGCCGAACACATAATCTCCCCTAGTCCCATATACCTGCGTTCAGACCATAACCCTCCATTCCCTTCCCATCCATATAGCCATCCAATTTATTTTTAAATGATAAAAACGAACCTGCCTCCACCCCCTTCACTGGAAGCTCATTCCACACAGCTACCACTCTCTGAGTAAAGAAGTTCCCCCTCATATTACCCCTAAACTTCAGTCCCTTAATTCTCAAGTCATGTCCCCTTGTTTGAATCTTCCCTACTCTCAGTGGGAAAAGCTTTTCCACGAAACTTTTCCTATTTCCTTCGCTCCATAGATGCTGCCTCACCCGCTGAGTTTCTCCAGCATTTTTGTCTGTCCATGATAAATCTCCTCTGTAATCTCCACGTTGAAATCATGGGGAGAAATCAATGCAAGTAAGAATGTCATTGTTCTATCTGGGACATATGACAATGAAACACTCTTGATTCTTGATGTCCTGAACTGAACACACTGTTCCTGCTGAACATTCATAAAGTCTCATCAAAACCCCCTTCCTCTTAAACACTGAGCACCAGCTAATGAAGATAAGCACCCCGTACATATTTCACCACCTGTGCTGCCAATTTCAAGGATCTTTGGACTTGCCCACCATGACCTCATTATTCCATGCATTTTAAGAATAAGAGCAAGCCATTTAGAAAGGAGACGAGGAAACACCTTTTCTCACAGAGAGTTGTGAGTCTGTGGAATTCTCTGCCTCAGGTGGAGGCAGGTTCTCTGGATACTTTCAAGAGAGAGCTAGATAGGGCTCTTAAAGATAGCGGAGTCAAAGGATATGGAGAGAAGGCAGGAACGGGGTACTGATTGGGGACGATCAGCCATGATCACATTGAATGGTGGTGCTGGCTCGAAGGGATCAGGCCTCCTCCTGCACCTATTGTCTATTGTATACATATCGTACCTGTATCAGACCTCCTAAAATACACCACCTCGCCCTTATTAAAATACATCTGCCGTTGTTCTGCCCAGCTCATCAGTTGGTTTATATCATCCTGCAGTTTAACACCACTCACTTCACCATCATCAAAACCACAATTTTTCGTGTCATCTAAACACTCACTAATCATTCCTTTGACATTCACTCCGATGCACAGAAAATGTTGTAATGTTTTGTATTTTGTTTGTGTTCTGTCAGTATTTTACTTGCCTTTTGTGCTTGCCCCAGGTGAAGCCGAGTTCATTGAAGGGCCAGGTGGAGATTGCAGATAACTCTCAAGACCTGGACCCTAAATCATCATCTCGAAGCCCTGCTGCTGATAGAGAACCACTACAAAGATCCAACAGCGAATCACTCTTTCAAACAAGTAAGTGTGTTTTTTCCGAGATCTTAGATTTCCTCCCACACTCCAATGACCTACATGTGTGTAGGTTAATTGGCATGATAAATGTAAAAATTGTCCCTAGTGTGTGTAGGATAGTGTTAATATGCGTGGATCGCTGGTCAGCGCGAACCCGGTGGGCCGAAGGGTCTGTTTCAGTGCTGTATCTCTAAACTAAACAAAGTATTTGGAGTTCCTACATATTAAATCATCGGTAATGCATGTCATATAAATTAGATATTTGCCAGTTGACTGTAGATTAACCATATTAATCTCGGTCAATATAAACTTCACCACATAGAGTGGCTTGCAAAAGTATTCATACCCCTTGAACTTTTCCACATTGTGTCATGTTACAACCACAAACGTAAATGTATTTTATTGGGATTTTATGTGATAGACCAACACAAAGTGGTGCATAGTTGTGAAGTGAAAGGAAAATGATACATGGTTTTCAAATTTTTTTACAAATAAAAAACTGAAAATCATGGGGTGCAAAAGTATTCAGCCCCCCTGAGTCAATACTTTGTAGAACCACCTTTCGCTGCAATTACAGCTGCAAGTGTAGAGGAACTAACGAGAGAGCAGCCTATTCTAGACTGGGTATTGAGTAATGAGGAAGGGTTAGTTAGCAGTCTTGTTGTGCGTGGCCCCTTGGGCAAGAGTGACCATAATGTGGTTGAGTTCTTCATTAGGATGGAGAGTGACATCGTTAATTCGGAAACAAAGGTCCTGAACTTAAAGAAAGGTAACTTTGAGGGTATGAGACGTGAATTGGCCAAGATAGACTGGCGATTGATTTTTAATGGGTTGACGGTGGATATGCAATGGAAGGCATTTAAAGACTGCATGGATGAACTACAACAATTGTTCATCCCAGTTTGGCAAAAAAATAAATAGGGAAGGTAGTGCATCCGTGGATAACAAGGGAAATCAGGGATAGTATCAAAACAAAAGATGAAGCGTACAAATTAGCCAGAAAAAGCAGCCTACCAGAGGACTGGGAGAAATTCAGAGACCAGCAAAGGAGGACAAAGGGCTTAATTAGGAAAGGGAAAATAGATCATGAACGAAAACTGGCAGGGAACATAAAAACTGACTGCAAAAGCTTGTATAGATATGTGAAGAGAAAAAGATTAGTTAAAACAAATGTAGGTCCCTTGCAGTCAGAAACGGGTGAATTCATCATGGGGAACAAGGACATGGCAGACCAATTGAATAAGAACTTTGGTTCTGTCTTCACTAAGGAAGACATAAATAATCTGCCGGAAATACCAGGGGACCGGGGGTCAAATGAGATGGAGGAACTGAGTGAAATCCAGTTTAGCCGGGAAGTGGTGTTAGGTAAATTGAATGGATTAAAGGCCGATAAATCCCCAGGGCCAGATAGGCTGCATCCCAGAATACTTAAGGAAGTAGCTCCAGAAATAGTGAATGAATTAGTGATAATTTTTCAAAACTCTTTAGATTTTGGAGTAGTTC